>NC_091996.1:71203319-71503319 GCF_044704955.1 Pristiophorus japonicus | reverse complement strand
ATAAACCCCCAGTGATCGGGGACTGGATAAACTCCAGGGACCGGGGTCTGGATAAATTCCAGTGATCGGGGACTGGATAAGCTCCCAGCGATCGGGGACTGGATAAACGCCAGTGATCGGGGCCTAGATAAACTCCAGTGATCGGGGTCTGGATAAACTCCAGTGATCGGGGACTCTGGATAAACAGCAGTGACCGGGACTGGATAAACTCCCAGTGATCAGGGTCTGGATAAACTCCAGTGATCGGGGTCTGGATACCCCCCAGTGATCGGGGACTGGATAAACTCCAGTGATCGGGGACTGGATAAAATCCAGTGATTGGGGACTGGATAAACTCCCAGTGATCGGGGACTGGATAAACTCCAGTGATCGGGGTCTGGATAAACTCCAGTGATCGGGGACTGGATAAACCCCAGTGATCGGGGTCGGGATAATCCCCAGTGATCGGGGTCTGGTTAAACTCCAGTGATCGGGGACTGGATAAACTCCCAGTGATCGGGGACTGGATAAACGCCAGTGATCGGGGACTCTGGATAAACCCCAATGAACGGGGACTCTGGATAAACCCCAGTGATCGGGGACTCTGGATAAAGCTTAATGATCGGGGAATCTGGATAAACTCCAGTGATCTGTGACTGGATAAACCCCAGTGATCGGGTCTCTATATAAACTCCCAGTGATCGGGGGCTCTGGATAAACAACAGTGATCGGGGTCTGGATAAACTCCAGTGAACGGGGACTGGATAAACTCGCAGTGATCGGGGACTCTGGATAAACTCCAGTGATCGGGGACTGGATGAACACCAGTGATCGGGTTCTCTGGATAAACTCCAGTGATCGGGGTCTGGATACACCCCAGTGATCGGGGTCTGGATAAACTCCAGGGATCGGGGTCTGGATAAAATCCAGCGATCGGGGTCTGGTTACACCCCAGTGATCGGGGACTCTGGATAAACACCAGTGATCGGGGTCTGGATAAACTCCAGTGATCGGGGACTGGATAAACTCCCAGTGATCGGGGACTCTGGATAAAGTCCAGTGATCGGGGACTCTGGATAAACCCCAGTGATCGGGGACTGGGTGAACTCCAGATATCGGGGTCTCTGGATAAACTACCAGTGATCGGGGACTGGATAAACTCCAGTGATCGGGGACTGGATAAACTCCAGTGATCGGGGACTCTGGATAAACCCCAGTCATCAGGTACTCTGAATAAACTCCAGTGATCGGGGACTCTGGATAAACCCCAGTGATCGGGGACTGGATAAACTCCAGTGATCGGGGACTGGATAAACTCCAGTGATCGGGGTCTCTGGGTAAACCCCAGTGATTAGGGACTCTGGATAAACTCCCAGTGATCGGGGACTCTGGATAAACTCCAGTGATCGGGGACCGGATAAACTCCCAGTGATCGGGGCCTGGATACACCCCAGTGATCGGGGACTGGATAAGCTCCCAGTGATCGGGGACTCTGGATAAACTCCAGTGATCGGGTCTCTGGATAAACTCCCAGTGATCGGGGACTGGATAAGGTCCCAGTGATCGGGGACTCTGGATAAACTCCAGTGATCGGGGACTCTGGGTAAACCCCAGTGACCGGGGACTGGATAAACTCCAGTGATCGGGGTCTCTGGATAAACCCCCAGTGATCGGGGACTGGATAAACTCCAGTGATCGGGGACTGGATAAACCCCAATGAACGGGGACTCTGGATAAAGCCCAGTGATCGGGGACTCTGGATAAACTCCAGGGATCGGGGTCTGGATAAACTCCAGTGATCGGGGACTGGATAAGCTCCCAGTGATCGGGGACTGGATAAACGCCAGTGATCGGGGCCGAGATAAACTCCAGTGATCGGGGTCTGGATAAACTCCAGTGATCGGGGACTCTGGATAAACACCAGTGAGCGGGGTCTGGATAAACTCCCAGTGATCAGGGTCTGGATAAACTCCAGTGATCGGGGTCTGGATACCCCCCAGTGATCGGGGCTGGATAAACTCCAGTGTTAAGGGTCTGGATACACCCCAGTGATCGGGGACTGGATAAACTCCAGTGATCGGGGACTGGATAAAATCCAGTGATTGGGGACTGGATAAACTCCCAGTGATCTGGGACTGGATAAACCCCAGTGATCGGGGTCGGGATAATCCCCAGTGATCGGGGTCTGGTTAAACTCCAGTGATCGGGGACTGGATAAACTCCCAGTGATCGGGGACTGGATAAACGGCAGTGATCGGGGACTCTGGATAAACCCCAATGAACGGGGACTCTGGATAAACCCCAGTGATCGGGGACTCTGGATAAAGCCCAATGATCGGGGACTCTGGATAAACTCCAGTGATCTGGAACTGGATAAACCCCAGTGATCGGGTCTCTGGATAAACTCCCAGTGATCGGGGACTGGATAAGCTCCCAGTGATCGGGGACTCTGGATAAACTCCAGTGATCGGGTCTCTGGATAAACTCCCAGTGATCGGGGACTGGATAAGCTCCCAGTGATCGGGGACTCTGGATAAACTCCAGTGATCGGGGACTCTGGGTAAACCCCAGTGATCGGGGACTGGATAAACTCCAGTGATCGGGGTCTCTGGATAAACCCCCAGTGATCGGGGACTGGATAAACTCCAGGGACCGGGGTCTGGATAAACTCCAGTGATCGGGGACTGGATAAGCTCCCAGCGATCGGGGACTGGATAAACGCCAGTGATCGGGGCCGAGATAAACTCCAGTGATCGGGGTCTGGATAAACTCCAGTGATCGGGGACTCTGGATAAACAGCAGTGACCGGGACTGGATAAACTCCCAGTGATCAGGGTCTGGATAAACTCCAGTGATCGGGGTCTGGATACCCCCCAGTGATCGGGGACTGGATAAACTCCAGTGATCGGGGACTGGATAAAATCCAGTGATTGGGGACTGGATAAACTCCCAGTGATCGGGGACTGGATAAACTCCAGTGATCGGGGTCTGGATAAACTCCAGTGATCGGGGACTGGATAAACCCCAGTGATCGGGGTCGGGATAATCCCCAGTGATCGGGGTCTGGTTAAACTCCAGTGATCGGGGACTGGATAAACTCCCAGTGATCGGGGACTGGATAAACGCCAGTGATCGGGGACTCTGGATAAACCCCAATGAACGGGGACTCTGGATAAACCCCAGTGATCGGGGACTCTGGATAAAGCTTAATGATCGGGGAATCTGGATAAACTCCAGTGACCTGTGACTGGATAAACCCCAGTGATCGGGTCTCTATATAAACTCCCAGTGATCGGGGGCTCTGGATAAACAACAGTGATCGGGGACCGGATAAACTCCCAGTGATCGGGGCCTGGATACACCCCAGTGATCGGGGACTGGGTAAACTCCAGTGATCGGGGACTGGATAAACTCCAGTGATCGGGGACTCTGGATAAACTCCAGTGATCGGGGACTGGATAAACTCCAGTGATCGGGGTCGGGATACACCCCAGTGATCGGGGTCTGGATAAACTCCAGTCATCGGGGACTGGATAAACCCCAGTGATCGGGGACTCTGGATAAACCCCAATGATCGGGGAGTCTGGATAAACCCCAATGATCGGGGACTCTGGATAAACTCCAGTGATCTGGGACTGGATAAACCCCAGTGATCGGGGACTGGATAAACCCCAGTGATCGGGGACTCTGGATAAACTCCTGTGATCGGTGACTAGATAAACTCCGAGTGATCGGGTCTCTGGATAAACTCTCAGTGATCGGGGACTCGATAAACTCCCAGTGATCGGGGACTCTGGATAAACACCAGTGATCGGGGACTCTGGATAAACCCCAGTGATCGGGGACTGGATAAACTCCAGTGATCGGGGTCTCTGGATAAACCCCCAGTGATCGGGGACTGGATAAACTCCAGTGATTGGGGACTGGATAAACTCCAGTGATCGGGGTCTGGATAAAGCCCAGTGATCGGGGACTCTGGATAAACCCCAATAATCAGGGATTCTGGATAAACTCCAGTGATCGGGATCTGGATACACCCCAGTGATCGGGGTCTGGATAAACTCCAGGGATCGGGGTCTGGATAAACGCCAGTGATCGGGGACTGGATAAACTCCCTGTGATCGGGGACTGGATGAACTCCAGTTATCGGGGCCTAGATAAACTCCAGTGATCGGGGACTGGATAAACTCCAGCGATCGGGGTCTGGATACACCCCAGTGATCAGGCTCTGGATAAACTCCAGTGATCGGGGACTCTGGATAAACTCCAGTGATCGGGGTCTGGATAAACACCAGTGATCGGGGTCTGGATAAACTCCAGAGATCGGTGACTGGATAAACTCCCAGTGTTCGGGGTCTGGATAAAGTCCAGTGATCGGGGACTGGATAAACTCCAGTGATCGGGGACTGGATAAACTCCGAGTGATCGGGTCTCTGGATAAACTCTCAGTGATCGGGGACTGGATAAACTCCGAGTGATCGGGGACTCTGGATAAACACCAGTGATCGGGGACTCTGCATAAACCACAGTTATCGGGGACTGGATAAACTCCAGTGATCGGGGTCTGGATAAAGCCCAGTGATCGGGGACTCTGGATAAACCCCAATAATCGGGGACTCTGGATAAACTCCAGTGATCGGGGTCTGGATACACCCCAGTGATCGGGGTCTGGATAAACTCCAGGGATCGGGGTCTGGATAAACTCCAGTGATCGGGGACTGGATAAACTCCCTGTGATCGGGGACTGGATAAACTCCAGTGATCGGGGCCTAGATAAACCCCAGTGATCGGGGACTGGATAAACTCCAGCGATCGGGGTCTGGATACACCCCAGTGATCGAGGTCTGGATAAACTCCAGTAATCGGGGACTCTGGATAAACACCAGTGATCGGGGTCTGGATAAACTCCAGAGATCGGGGACTGGATAAACTCCAAGTGATCGGGGTCTGGATAAACTCCAGTGATCGGGGACTGGATAAACTCCAGTGATCGGGGTCTGGATACACCCAGTGATCGGGAACTGGATAAACTCCAGTGATCGTGGTCTGGATACACCCCAGTGATCGGGGACTGGATAAACTCCAGTGATCGGGGACCGGATAAACTCCCAGTGATCGGGGCCTGGATACACCCCAGTGATCGGGGACTGGGTAAACTCCAGTGATCGGGGACTGGATAAACTCCAGTGATCGGGGTCGGGATACAACCCAGTGATCAGGGTCTGGATAAACTCCAGTGATCGGGGACTGGATAAACACCAGTGATCGGGGACTCTAGATAAACCCCAATGATCGGGGAGTCTGGATAAACCCCAATGATCGGGGACTCTGGATAAACTCCAGTGATCTGGGACTGGATAAACCACTATGATCGGGTACTGGATAAACCCCAGTGATCGGGGACTCGATAAACCCCAGTGATCGGGGACTCTGGATAAAGTCCAGTGATCGGGGACTCAGGATAAACCCCAGTGATCGGGGACTGGATAAACTCCAGTGATCGGGGACTCTGGATAAACTCCAGTGATCGGGGACTGGATAAACTCCAGTGATCGGGGTCTCTGGGTAAACCCCAGTGATTAGGGACTCTGGATAAACTCCCAGTGATCGGGGACTCTGGATAAACTCCAGTGATCGGGGACCGGATAAACTCCCAGTGATCGGGGCCTGGATACACCCCAGTGATCGGGGACTGGGTAAACTCCAGTGATCGGGGACTGGATAAACTCCAGTGATCGGGGACTCTGGATAAACTCCAGTGATCGGGGACTGGATAAACTCCAGTGATCGGGGTCGGGATACACCCCAGTGATCGGGGTCTGGATAAACTCCAGTCATCGGGGACTGGATAAACCCCAGTGATCGGGGACTCTGGATAAACCCCAATGATCGGGGAGTCTGGATAAACCCCAATGATCGGGGACTCTGGATAAACTCCAGTGATCTGGGACTGGATAAACCCCAGTGATCGGGGACTGGATAAACCCCAGTGATCGGGGACTCTGGATAAACTCCTGTGATCGGTGACTAGATAAACTCCGAGTGATCGGGTCTCTGGATAAACTCTCAGTGATCGGGGACTGGATAAACTCCCAGTGATCGGGGACTCTGGATAAACACCAGTGATCGGGGACTCTGGATAAACCCCAGTGATCGGGGACTGGATAAACTCCAGTGATCGGGGTCTCTGGATAAACCCCCAGTGATCGGGGACTGGATAAACTCCAGTGATTGGGGACTGGATAAACTCCAGTGATCGGGGTCTGGATAAAGCCCAGTGATCGGGGACTCTGGATAAACCCCAATAATCAGGGATTCTGGATAAACTCCAGTGATCGGGATCTGGATACACCCCAGTGATCGGGGTCTGGATAAACTCCAGGGATCGGGGTCTGGATAAACGCCAGTGATCGGGGACTGGATAAACTCCCTGTGATCGGGGACTGGATGAACTCCAGTGATCGGGGCCTAGATAAACTCCAGTGATCGGGGACTGGATAAACTCCAGCGATCGGGGTCTGGATACACCCCAGTGATCAGGCTCTGGATAAACTCCAGTGATCGGGGACTCTGGATAAACACCAGTGATCGGGGTCTGGATAAACACCAGTGATCGGGGTCTGGATAAACTCCAGAGATCGGTGACTGGATAAACTCCCAGTGTTCGGGGTCTGGATAAAGTCCAGTGATCGGGGACTGGATAAACTCCAGTGATCGGGGACTGGATAAACTCCGAGTGATCGGGTCTCTGGATAAACTCTCAGTGATCGGGGACTGGATAAACTCCGAGTGATCGGGGACTCTGGATAAACACCAGTGATCGGGGACTCTGCATAAACCACAGTTATCGGGGACTGGATAAACTCCAGTGATCGGGGTCTGGATAAAGCCCAGTGATCGGGGACTCTGGATAAACCCCAATAATCGGGGACTCTGGATAAACTCCAGTGATCGGGGTCTGGATACACCCCAGTGATCGGGGTCTGGATAAACTCCAGGGATCGGGGTCTGGATAAACTCCAGTGATCGGGGACTGGATAAACTCCCTGTGATCGGGGACTGGATAAACTCCAGTGATCGGGGCCTAGATAAACCCCAGTGATCGGGGACTGGATAAACTCCAGCGATCGGGGTCTGGATACACCCCAGTGATCGAGGTCTGGATAAACTCCAGTAATCGGGGACTCTGGATAAACACCAGTGATCGGGGTCTGGATAAACACCAGTGATCGGGGTCTGGATAAACTCCAGAGATCGGGGACTGGATAAACTCCAAGTGATCGGGGTCTGGATAAACTCCAGTGATCGGGGTCTGGATACACCCAGTGATCGGGAACTGGATAAACTCCAGTGATCGTGGTCTGGATACACCCCAGTGATCGGGGACTGGATAAACTCCAGTGATCGGGGACTCTGAATAAACTCCAGTGATCGAGGACTGGATAAACTCCAGTGACCGGGGTCGGGATACAACCCAGTGATCAGGGTCTGGATAAACTCCAGTGATCGGGGACTGGATAAACACCAGTGATCGGGGACTCTAGATAAACCCCAATGATCGGGGAGTCTGGATAAACCCCAATGATCGGGGACTCTGGATAAACTCCAGTGATCTGGGACTGGATAAACCACTATGATCGGGTACTGGATAAACCCCAGTGATCGGGGACTCGATAAACCCCAGTGATCGGGGACTCTGGATAAAGTCCAGTGATCGGGGACTGGATAAACTCCGAGTGATCGGGTCTCTGGATAAACTCTCAGTGATCGGGGACTGGATAAACTCAGAATGATCGGGGACTCTGGATAAACTCCCGTGATCGGGGACTCAGGATAAACCCCAGTGATCGGGGACTGGATAAACTCCAGTGATCGGGGACTCTGGATAAACACCAGTGATCGGGGTCTGGATAAACTCCCAGTGATCGGGGTCTGGATACCCCCCAGTGATCGGGGACTGGATAAACTCCAGTGATCGGGGTCTGGATACACCCCAGTGATCGGGGACTGGATAAACTCCAGTGATCGGGGACTGGATAAAATCCTGTGATTGGGGACTGGATAAACTCCCAGTGATCGGGGACTGGATAAACTCCAGTGATCGGGGTCTGGATAAACTCCAGTGAACGGGGACTGGATAAACTCGCAGTGATCGGGGACTCTGGATAAACTCCAGTGATCGGGGACTGGATGAACACCAGTGATCGGGTTCTCTGGATAAACTCCAGTGATCGGGGTCTGGATACACCCCAGTGATCGGGGTCTGGATAAACTCCAGGGATCGGGGTCTGGATAAAATCCAGCGATCGGGGTCTGGTTACACCCCAGTGATCGGGGACTCTGGATAAACACCAGTGATCGGGGTCTGGATAAACTCCAGTGATCGGGGACTGGATAAACTCCCAGTGATCGGGGACTCTGGATAAAGTCCAGTGATCGGGGACTCTGGATAAACCCCAGTGATCGGGGACTGGGTGAACTCCAGATATCGGGGTCTCTGGATAAACTACCAGTGATCGGGGACTGGATAAACTCCAGGGATCGGGGACTGGATAAACTCCAGCGATCGGGGTCTGGTTACACCCCAGTGATCGGGGACTCTGGATAAACACCAGTGATCGGGGTCTGGATAAACTCCAGTGAGCGGGGACTGGATAAACTCCCAGTGATCGGGGACTCTGGATAAAGTCCAGTGATCGGGGACTCTGGATAAACCCCAGTGATCGGGGACTGGGTGAACTCCAGATATCGGGGTCTCTGGATAAACTACCAGTGATCGGGGTCTGGATACAATCCAGGGATCGGGGTCTGGATAAACCCCAGTGGTCGGGGACTCTGGATAAATTCCCAGTGATCGGGGACTCTGGATAAACTCCAGTGATCGGGGTCTGGATAAACTCTAGGGATCGGGGTTTGGATAAACTCCACTGATCGGGGCCTAGATAAACTCCAGTGATCCGGGACTGGATAAACTCCAGCGATCGGGGCCTGGATACATCCCAGTGATCGAGGACTCTGGATAAACTCCAGTGATCGGGGACTCTGGATAAACACCAGTGATCGGGGTCTGGACAAACTCCAGTGATCGGGTCTCTGGATAAACTCTCAGTGATCGGGGACTGGATAAACTCAGAATGAACGGGGACTCTGGATAAACTCCCGTGATCGGGGACTCAGGATAAACCCCAGTGATCGGGGACTGGATAAACTCCAGTGATCGGGGACTCTGGATAAACACCAGTGATCGGGGTCTGGATAAACTCCCAGTGATCGGGGTCTGGATACCCCCCAGTGATCGGGGACTGGATAAACTCCAGTGATCGGGGTCTGGATACACCCCAGTGATCGGGGACTGGATAAACTCCAGTGATCGGGGACTGGATAAAATCCTGTGATTGGGGACTGGATAAACTCCCAGTGATCGGGGACTGGATAAACTCCAGTGATCGGGGTCTGGATAAACTCCAGTGAACGGGGACTGGATAAACTCGCAGTGATCGGGGACTCTGGATAAACTCCAGTGATCGGGGACTGGATGAACACCAGTGATCGGGTTCTCTGGATAAACTCCAGTGATCGGGGTCTGGATACACCCCAGTGATCGGGGTCTGGATAAACTCCAGGGATCGGGGTCTGGATAAAATCCAGCGATCGGGGTCTGGTTACACCCCAGTGATCGGGGACTCTGGATAAACACCAGTGATCGGGGTCTGGATAAACTCCAGTGATCGGGGACTGGATAAACTCCCAGTGATCGGGGACTCTGGATAAAGTCCAGTGATCGGGGACTCTGGATAAACCCCAGTGATCGGGGACTGGGTGAACTCCAGATATCGGGGTCTCTGGATAAACTACCAGTGATCGGGGACTGGATAAACTCCAGGGATCGGGGACTGGATAAACTCCAGCGATCGGGGTCTGGTTACACCCCAGTGATCGGGGACTCTGGATAAACACCAGTGATCGGGGTCTGGATAAACTCCAGTGATCGGGGACTGGATAAACTCCCAGTGATCGGGGACTCTGGATAAAGTCCAGTGATCGGGGACTCTGGATAAACCCCAGTGATCGGGGACTGGGTGAACTCCAGATATCGGGGTCTCTGGATAAACTACCAGTGATCGGGGTCTGGATACAATCCAGGGATCGGGGTCTGGATAAACCCCAGTGGTCGGGGACTCTGGATAAATTCCCAGTGATCGGGGACTCTGGACAAACTCCAGTGATCGGGGTTTGGATAAACTCTAGGGATCGGGGTTTGGATAAACACCAGTGATCGGGGCCTAGATAAACTCCAGTGATCCGGGACTGGATAAACTCCAGCGATCGGGGTCTGGATACATCCCAGTGATCGAGGACTCTGGATATACTCCAGTGATCGGGGACTCTGGATAAACACCAGTGATCTGGGTCTGGATAAACTCCAGTGATCGGGGACTGGATGAACTCCCAGTGATCGGGGTCGCGATAAACTCCAGTGATCGGGGACTGGATAATCTCCAGTGACCGGGGACTGGATACACCCCAGTGATCGGGGTCTGGATAAACTCCAGTGATCGGGGACTGGACACACCCCAGTGATCGGGAACTCTGGATAAACCTCAATGATCGGGGTCTCCGGATAAACTCCCGGTGATCGTGGACTCTGGATAAACTCCAGTGATCGGGGACCCTTAATAAGCTCCAGTGCTCGGGGACTGGATAAACTCCAGTGATCGGGGTGTGGATACACCCCAGTGATCGGGGTCTGGATACACTCCAGTGATCGGGGTCTGGCTAAACTCCAGTGATCGGGGTCTGGATAAACTCCAGTGATCGGGGACTGGACACACCCCAGTGATCGGGAACTCTGGATAAACCTCAATGATCGGGGTCTCCGGATAAACTCCCGGTGATCGTGGACTCTGGATAAACTCCAGTGATCGGGGACCCTTAATAAGCTCCAGTGCTCGGGGACTGGATAAACTCCAGTGATCGGTGTGTGGATACACCCCAGTGATCGGGGTCTGGATACACTCCAGTGATCGGGGTCTGGCTAAACTCCAGTGATCGGGGTCTGGATAAACTCCAGTGATCGGGGACTCTGGATAAACCCCAGTGATCGGTGACTCTGGATAAACTCCCAGTGATCGGGGACTCTGGATAAACCCCAGTGATCGGGGACACTGGATAAACTCCAGTGATCGGGGTCTGGATGCACCTCAGTGATCGGGGTCTGGATAAACCCCAGTGATCGGGGACTCTCGATAAACTCCAGTGATCGGGGTCTGGATACACCCCAGTGATCGGGGACTCTGGATAAACCCCAGTGATCGGGGACTCTGATAAACTCCAGTGATCGGGGTCTGGATACGCCCCAGTGATCGGGGTCTGGATAAACTCCATGGATCGGGGTCTGGATAAACTCCAGTGATCGGGGACTGGATAAACTCCCAGTTATCGGGGACTGGATAAACGCCAGTGATCGGGGTCTGGATAAACTCCAGTGATCGGGGACTCTGGATAAACACCAGTGATCGGGGTCTGGATAAACTCCCAGTGATCGGGGTCTGGATACCCCCCAGTGATCGGGGACTGGATAAACTCCAGTGATCGGGGTCTGGATACACCCCAGTGATCGGGGACTGGATAAACTCCAGTGATCGGGGACTGGATAAAATCCTGTGATTGGGGACTGGATAAACTCCCAGTGATCGGGGACTGGATAAACTCCAGTGATCGGGGTCTGGATAAACTCCAGTGATCGGGGACTGGATAAACTCCAGTGATCGGGGTCGGGATACACCCCAGTGATCGGGGACTCTGGATAAACCCCAATGAACGGGGACTGGATAAACCCCAGTGATCGGGTCTCTGGACAAACTCCCAGTGATCGGGGACTGGATAAGCTCCCAGTGATCGGGGACTCTGGATAAACTCCAGTGATCGGGTCTCTGGATAAACTCCCAGTGATCGGGGACTGGATAAGCTCCCAGTGATCGGGGACTCTGGATAAACTCCAGTGATCGGGGACTCTGGATAAACCCCCAGTGATCGGGGACTGGATAAACTCCAGTGATCGGGGACTGGATGAACTCCAGTGATCGGGGTCTGGATAAACCCCAGTGATCGGGGACTCTGGATAAACCCCAATAATCGGTGACTCTGGATAAACACCAGTGATCGGGGTCTGGATGCAATCCTGGGATCGGGGTCTGGATAAACCCCAGTCGTCGGGGACTCTGGATAAATTCCCAGTGATCGGGGACTCTGGATAAACTCCAGTGATCGGGGTCTGGATAAACTCCAGGGATCGGGGTTTGGATAAACTCCAGTGATCGGGGTCTAGATAAACTCCAGTGATCCGGGACTGGATAAACTCCAGCGATCGGGGTCTGGATACACCCCAGTGATCGAGGACTCTGGATAAACGCCAGTGATCGGGGACTGGATAAAACCCAGTGATCGGGGTCTGGATAAAATCCAGTGATCGGGGACTGGATAAACTCCCAGTGATCGGGGACTGGATAAACTCCAGTGATCGGAGTCTGGATAAACTCCAGTGATCGGGGTCGGGATACACCCCAGTGATCGGGGTCTGGTTAAACTCCAGTGATCGGGGACTGGATAAAACCCAATGAACGGGGACTCTGGATAAAGCCCAGTGATCGAGGAATCTGGATAAACTCCAGGGATCGGGGTCTGGATAAACTCCAGTGATCGGGGACTGGATAAGCTCCCAGTGATCGGGGACTGGATAAACGCCAGTGATCGGGGCCTAGATAAACTCCAGTGATCGGGGTCTGGATAAACTCCAGTGATCGGGGACTCTGGATAAACACCAGTGATCGGGGTCTGGATAAACTCCCAGTGATCGGGGTCTGGATACCCCCCAGTGATCGGGGACTGGATAAACTCCAGTGATCGGGGTCTGGATACATCCCAGTGATCGGGGACTGGATAAACTCCAGTGATCGGGGACTGGATAAAATCCTGTGATTGGGGACTGGATAAACTCCCAGTGATCGGGGACTGGATAAACTCCAGTGATCGGGGTCTGGATAAACTCCAGTGATCGGGGACTGGATAAACTCCAGTGATCGGGGTCGGGATACACCCCAGTGATCGGGGTCTGGTTAAACTCCAGTGATCGGGGACTGGATAAACTCCCAGTGATCGGGGACTGGATAAACCCCAGTGATCGGGGACTCTGGATAAACCCCAATGAACGGGGACTGGATAAACCCCAGTGATCGGGTCTCTGGACAAACTCCCAGTGATCGGGGACTGGATAAGCTCCCAGTGATCGGGGACTCTGGATAAACTCCAGTGATCGGGTCTCTGGATAAACTCCCAGTGATCGGGGACTGGATAAGCTCCCAGTGATCGGGGACTCTGGATAAACTCCAGTGATCGGGGACTCTGGATAAACCCCCAGTGATCGGGGACTGGATAAACTCCAGTGATCGGGGACTGGATGAACTCCAGTGATCGGGGTCTGGATAAACCCCAGTGATCGGGGACTCTGGATAAACCCCAATAATCGGTGACTCTGGATAAACTCCAGTGATCGGGGTCTGGATGCAATCCAGGGATCGGGGTCTGGATAAACCCCAGTGGTCGGGGACTCTGGATAAATTCCCAGTGATCGGGGACTCTGGATAAACTCCAGTGATCGGGGTCTGGATAAACTCCAGGGATCGGGGTTTGGATAAACTCCAGTGATCGGGGTCTAGATAAACTCCAGTGATCCGGGACTGGATAAACTCCAGCGATCGGGGTCTGGATACACCCCAGTGATCGAGGACTCTGGATAAACGCCAGTGATCGGGGACTGGATAAAACCCAGTGATCGGGGTCTGGATAAAATCCAGTGATCGGGGACTGGATAAACTCCCAGTGATCGGGGACTGGATAAACTCCAGTGATCGGAGTCTGGATAAACTCCAGTGATCGGGGTCGGGATACACCCCAGTGATCGGGGTCTGGTTAAACTCTAGTGATCGGGGACTGGATAAAACCCAATGAACGGGGACTCTGGATAAAGCCCAGTGATCGGGGAATCTGGATAAACTCCAGGGATCGGGGTCTGGATAAACTCCAGTGATCGGGGACTGGATAAGCTCCCAGTGATCGGGGACTGGATAAACGCCAGTGATCGGGGCCTAGATAAACTCCAGTGATCGGGGTCTGGATAAACTCCAGTGATCGGGGACTCTGGATAAACACCAGTGATCGGGGTCTGGATAAACTCCCAGTGATCGGGGTCTGGATACCCCCCAGTGATCGGGGACTGGATAAACTCCAGTGATCGGGGTCTGGATACACCCCAGTGATCGGGGACTGGATAAACTCCAGTGATCGGGGACTGGATAAAATCCTGTGATTGGGGACTGGATAAACTCCCAGTGATCGGGGACTGGATAAACTCCAGTGATCGGGGTCTGGATAAACTCCAGTGATCGGGGACTGGATAAACTCCAGTGATCGGGGTCGGGATACACCCCAGTGATCGGGGTCTGGTTAAACTCCAGTGATCGGGGACTGGATAAACTCCCAGTGATCGGGGACTGGATAAACCCCAGTGATCGGGGACTCTGGATAAACCCCAATGAACGGGGACTGGATAAACCCCAGTGATCGGGTCTCTGGACAAACTCCCAGTGATCGGGGACTGGATAAGCTCCCAGTGATCGGGGACTCTGGATAAACTCCAGTGATCGGGTCTCTGGATAAACTCCCAGTGATCGGGGACTGGATAAGCTCCCAGTGATCGGGGACTCTGGATAAACTCCAGTGATCGGGGACTCTGGATAAACCCCCAGTGATCGGGGACTGGATAAACTCCAGTGATCGGGGACTGGATGAACTCCAGTGATCGGGGTCTGGATAAACCCCAGTGATCGGGGACTCTAGATAAACCCCAATAATCGGTGACTCTGGATAAACTCCAGTGATCGGGGTCTGGATACAATCCAGGGATCGGGGTCTGGATAAACCCCAGTGGTCGGGGACTCTGGATAAATTCCCAGTGATCGGGGACTCTGGATAAACTCCAGTGATCGGGGTCTGGATAAAGTCCAGGGATCGGGGTTTGGATAAACTCCAGTGATCGGGGTCTAGATAAACTCCAGTGATCCGGGACTGGATAAACTCCAGCGATCGGGGTCTGGATACACCCCAGTGATCGAGGACTCTGGATAAACGCCAGTGATCGGGGACTGGATAAAACCCAATGAACGGGGACTCTGGATAAAGCCCAGTGATCGGGGACTCTGGATAAACTCCAGGGATCGGGGTCTGGATAAACTCCAGTGATCGGGGACTGGATAAGCTCCCAGTGATCGGGGACTGGATAAACGCCAGTGATCGGGGCCTAGATAAACTCCAGTGATCGGGGTCTGGATAAACTCCAGTGATCGGGGACTCTGGATAAACACCAGTGAGCGGGGTCTGGATAAACTCCCAGTGATCAGGGTCTGGATAAACTCCAGTGATCGGGGTCTGGATACCCCCCAGTGATCGGGGCTGGATAAACTCCAGAGTTAAGGGTCTGGATACACCCCAGTGATCGGGGACTGGATAAACTACAGTGATCGGGGACTGGATAAAATCCAGTGATTGGGGACTGGATAAACTCCCAGTGATCTGGGACTGGATAAACCCCAGTGATCGGGGTCGGGATAATCCCCAGTGATCGGGGTCTGGTTAAACTCCAGTGATCGGGGACTGGATAAACTCCCAGTGATCGGGGACTGGATAAACCCCAGTGATCGGGGACTCTGGATAAAGCCCAATGATCGGGGACTCTGGATAAACTCCAGTGATCTGGAACTGGATAAACCCCAGTGATCGGGTCTCTGGATAAACTCCCAGTGATCGGGGACTGGATAAGCTCCCAGTGATCGGGGACTCTGGATAAACTCCAGTGATCGGGTCTCTGGATAAACTCCCAGTGATCGGGGACTGGATAAGCTCCCAGTGATCGGGGACTCTGGATAAACTCCAGTGATCGGGGACTCTGGGTAAACCCCAGTGATCGGGGACTGGATAAACTCCAGTGATCGGGGTCTCTGGATAAACCCCCAGTGATCGGGGACTGGATAAACTCCAGTGATCGGGGACTGGATAAACCCCAATGAACGGGGACTCTGGATAAAGCCCAGTGATCGGGGACTCTGGATAAACTCCAGGGATCGGGGTCTGGATAAACTCCAGTGATCGGGGACTGGATAAGCTCCCAGTGATCGGGGACTGGATAAACGCCAGTGATCGGGGCCTAGATAAACTCCAGTGATCGGGGTCTGGATAAACTCCAGTGATCGGGGACTCTGGATAAACACCAGTGAGCGGGGTCTGGATAAACTCCCAGTGATCAGGGTCTGGATAAACTCCAGTGATCGGGGTCTGGATACCCCCCAGTGATCGGGGCTGGATAAACTCCAGTGTTAAGGGTCTGGATACACCCCAGTGATCGGGGACTGGATAAACTCCAGTGATCGGGGACTGGATAAAATCCAGTGATTGGGGACTGGATAAACTCCCAGTGATCTGGGACTGGATAAACCCCAGTGATCGGGGTCGGGATAATTCCCAGTGATCGGGGTCTGGTTAAACTCCAGTGATCGGGGACTGGATAAACTCCCAGTGATCGGGGACTGGATAAACGCCAGTGATCGGGGACTCTGGATAAACCCCAATGAACGGGGACTCTGGATAAACCCCAGTGATCGGGGACTCTGGATAAAGCCCAATGATCGGGGACTCTGGATAAACTCCAGTGATCTGGAACTGGATAAACCCCAGTGATCGGGTCTCTGGATAAACTCCCAGTGATCGGGGACTGGATAAGCTCCCAGTGATCGGGGACTCTGGATAAACTCCAGTGATCGGGTCTCTGGATAAACTCCCAGTGATCGGGGACTGGATAAGCTCCCAGTGATCGGGGACTCTGGATAAACTCCAGTGATCGGGGACTCTGGGTAAACCCCAGTGATCGGGGACTGGATAAACTCCAGTGATCGGGGTCTCTGGATAAACCCCCAGTGATCGGGGACTGGATAAACTCCAGGGACCGGGGTCTGGATAAACTCCAGTGATCGGGGACTGGATAAGCTCCCAGTGATCGGGGACTGGATAAACGCCAGTGATCGGGGCCTAGATAAACTCCAGTGATCGGGGTCTGGATAAACTCCAGTGATCGGGGACTCTGGATAAACAGCAGTGACCGGGACTGGATAAACTCCCAGTGATCAGGGTCTGGATAAACTCCAGTGATCGGGGTCTGGATACCCCCCAGTGATCGGGGACTGGATAAACTCCAGTGATCGGGGACTGGATAAAATCCAGTGATTGGGGACTGGATAAACTCCCAGTGATCGGGGACTGGATAAACTCCAGTGATCGGGGTCTGGATAAACTCCAGTGATCGGGGACTGGATAAACCCCAGTGATCGGGGTCGGGATAATCCCCAGTGATCGGGGTCTGGTTAAACTCCAGTGATCGGGGACTGGATAAGCTCCCAGTGATCGGGGACTCTGGATAAACTCCAGTGATCGGGTCTCTGGATAAACTCCCAGTGATCGGGGACTGGATAAGCTCCCAGTGATCGGGGACTCTGGATAAACTCCAGTGATCGGGGACTCTGGGTAAACCCCAGTGATCGGGGACTGGATAAACTCCAGTGATCGGGGTCTCTGGATAAACCCCCAGTGATCGGGGACTGGATAAACTCCAGTGATCGGGGACTGGATAAACCCCAATGAACGGGGACTCTGGATAAAGCCCAGTGATCGGGGACTCTGGATAAACTCCAGGGATCGGGGTCTGGATAAACTCCAGTGATCGGGGACTGGATAAGCTCCCAGTGATCGGGGACTGGATAAACGCCAGTGATCGGGGCCTAGATAAACTCCAGTGATCGGGGTCTGGATAAACTCCAGTGATCGGGGACTCTGGATAAACACCAGTGAGCGGGGTCTGGATAAACTCCCAGTGATCAGGGTCTGGATAAACTCCAGTGATCGGGGTCTGGATACCCCCCAGTGATCGGGGCTGGATAAACTCCAGTGTTAAGGGTCTGGATACACCCCAGTGATCGGGGACTGGATAAACTCCAGTGATCGGGGACTGGATAAAATCCAGTGATTGGGGACTGGATAAACTCCCAGTGATCTGGGACTGGATAAACCCCAGTGATCGGGGTCGGGATAATTCCCAGTGATCGGGGTCTGGTTAAACTCCAGTGATCGGGGACTGGATAAACTCCCAGTGATCGGGGACTGGATAAACGCCAGTGATCGGGGACTCTGGATAAACCCCAATGAACGGGGACTCTGGATAAACCCCAGTGATCGGGGACTCTGGATAAAGCCCAATGATCGGGGACTCTGGATAAACTCCAGTGATCTGGAACTGGATAAACCCCAGTGATCGGGTCTCTGGATAAACTCCCAGTGATCGGGGACTGGATAAGCTCCCAGTGATCGGGGACTCTGGATAAACTCCAGTGATCGGGTCTCTGGATAAACTCCCAGTGATCGGGGACTGGATAAGCTCCCAGTGATCGGGGACTCTGGATAAACTCCAGTGATCGGGGACTCTGGGTAAACCCCAGTGATCGGGGACTGGATAAACTCCAGTGATCGGGGTCTCTGGATAAACCCCCAGTGATCGGGGACTGGATAAACTCCAGGGACCGGGGTCTGGATAAACTCCAGTGATCGGGGACTGGATAAGCTCCCAGTGATCGGGGACTGGATAAACGCCAGTGATCGGGGCCTAGATAAACTCCAGTGATCGGGGTCTGGATAAACTCCAGTGATCGGGGACTCTGGATAAACAGCAGTGACCGGGACTGGATAAACTCCCAGTGATCAGGGTCTGGATAAACTCCAGTGATCGGGGTCTGGATACCCCCCAGTGATCGGGGACTGGATAAACTCCAGTGATCGGGGACTGGATAAAATCCAGTGATTGGGGACTGGATAAACTCCCAGTGATCGGGGACTGGATAAACTCCAGTGATCGGGGTCTGGATAAACTCCAGTGATCGGGGACTGGATAAACCCCAGTGATCGGGGTCGGGATAATCCCCAGTGATCGGGGTCTGGTTAAACTCCAGTGATCGGGGACTGGATAAACTCCCAGTGATCGGGGACTGGATAAACGCCAGTGATCGGGGACTCTGGATAAACCCCAATGAACGGGGACTCTGGATAAACCCCAGTGATCGGGGACTCTGGATAAAGCTTAATGATCGGGGAATCTGGATAAACTCCAGTGATCTGTGACTGGATAAACCCCAGTGATCGGGTCTCTGGATAAACTCCCAGTGATCGGGGGCTCTGGATAAACAACAGTGATCGGGGTCTGGATAAACTCCAGTGAACGGGGACTGGATAAACTCGCAGTGATCGGGGACTCTGGATAAACTCCAGTGATCGGGGACTGGATGAACACCAGTGATCGGGTTCTCTGGATAAACTCCAGTGATCGGGGTCTGGATACACCCCAGTGATCGGGGTCTGGATAAACTCCAGGGATCGGGGTCTGGATAAAATCCAGCGATCGGGGTCTGGTTACACCCCAGTGATCGGGGACTCTGGATAAACACCAGTGATCGGGGTCTGGATAAACTCCAGTGATCGGGGACTGGATAAACTCCCAGTGATCGGGGACTCTGGATAAAGTCCAGTGATCGGGGACTCTGGATAAACCCCAGTGATCGGGGACTGGGTGAACTCCAGATATCGGGGTCTCTGGATAAACTACCAGTGATCGGGGACTGGATAAACTCCAGTGATCGGGGACTGGATAAACTCCAGTGATCGGGGACTCTGGATAAACCCCAGTCATCAGGTACTCTGAATAAACTCCAGTGATCGGGGACTCTGGATAAACCCCAGTGATCGGGGACTGGATAAACTCCAGTGATCGGGGACTGGATAAACTCCAGTGATCGGGGTCTCTGGGTAAACCCCAGTGATTAGGGACTCTGGATAAACTCCCAGTGATCGGGGACTCTGGATAAACTCCAGTGATCGGGGACCGGATAAACTCCCAGTGATCGGGGCCTGGATACACCCCAGTGATCGGGGACTGGTTAAACTCCAGTGATCGGGGACTGGATAAACTCCAGTGATCGGGGACTCTGGATAAACTCCAGTGATCGGGGACTGGATAAACTCCAGTGATCGGGGTCGGGATACACCCCAGTGATCGGGGTCTGGATAAACTCCAGTCATCGGGGACTGGATAAACCCCAGTGATCGGGGACTCTGGATAAACCCCAATGATCGGGGAGTCTGGATAAACCCCAATGATCGGGGACTCTGGATAAACTCCAGTGATCTGGGACTGGATAAACCCCAGTGATCGGGGACTGGATAAACCCCAGTGATCGGGGACTCTGGATAAACTCCTGTGATCGGTGACTAGATAAACTCCGAGTGATCGGGTCTCTGGATAAACGCTCAGTGATCGGGGACTGGATAAACTCCCAGTATCGGGGACTCTGGATAAACACCAGTGATCGGGGACTCTGGATAAACCCCAGTGATCGGGGACTGGATAAACTCCAGTGATCGGGGTCTCTGGATAAACCCCCAGTGATCGGGGACTGGATAAACTCCAGTGATTGGGGACTGGATAAACTCCAGTGATCGGGGTCTGGATAAAGCCCAGTGATCGGGGACTCTGGATAAACCCCAATAATCAGGGATTCTGGATAAACTCCAGTGATCGGGATCTGGATACACCCCAGTGATCGGGGTCTGGATAAACTCCAGGGATCGGGGTCTGGATAAACGCCAGTGATCGGGGACTGGATAAACTCCCTGTGATCGGGGACTGGATGAACTCCAGTGATCGGGGCCTAGATAAACTCCAGTGATCGGGGACTGGATAAACTCCAGCGATCGGGGTCTGGATACACCCCAGTGATCAGGCTCTGGATAAACACCAGTGATCGGGGTCTGGATAAACACCAGTGATCGGAGTCTGGATAAACTCCAGAGATCGGTGACTGGATAAACTCCCAGTGTTCGGGGTCTGGATAAAGTCCAGTGATCGGGGACTGGATAAACTCCAGTGATCGGGGACTGGATAAACTCCGAGTGATCGGGTCTCTGGATAAACTCTCAGTGATCGGGGACTGGATAAACTCCGAGTGATCGGGGACTCTGGATAAACACCAGTGATCGGGGACTCTGCATAAACCACAGTGATCGGGGACTGGATAAACTCCAGTGATCGGGGTCTGGATAAAGCCCAGTGATCGGGGACTCTGGATAAACCCCAATAATCGGGGACTCTGGATAAACTCCAGTGATCGGGGTCTGGATACACCCCAGTGATCGGGGTCTGGATAAACTCCAGGGATCGGGGTCTGGATAAACTCCAGTGATCGGGGACTGGATAAACTCCCTGTGATCGGGGACTGGATAGACTCCAGTGATCGGGGCCTAGATAAACCCCAGTGATCGGGGACTGGATAAACTCCAGCGATCGGGGTCTGGATACACCCCAGTGATCGAGGTCTGGATAAACTCCAGTAATCGGGGACTCTGGATAAACACCAGTGATCGGGGTCTGGATAAACTCCAGAGATCGGGGACTGGATAAACTCCAAGTGATCGGGGTCTGGATAAACTCCAGTGATCGGGGACTGGATAAACCCCAGTGATCGGGGTCTGGATACACCCAGTGATCGGGAACTGGATAAACTCCAGTGATCGTGGTCTGGATACACCCCAGTGATCGGGGACTGGATAAACTCCAGTGATCGGGGACTCTGAATAAACTCCAGTGATCGAGGACTGGATAAACTCCAGTGACCGGGGTCGGGATACAACCCAGTGATCAGGGTCTGGATAAACTCCAGTGATCGGGGACTGGATAAACACCAGTGATCGGGGACTCTAGATAAACCCCAATGATCGGGGAGTCTGGATAAACCCCAATGATCGGGGACTCTGGATAAACTCCAGTGATCTGGGACTGGATAAACCACTATGATCGGGTACTGGATAAACCCCAGTGATCGGGGACTCGATAAACCCCAGTGATCGGGGACTCTGGATAAAGTCCAGTGATCGGGGACTGGATAAACTCCGAGTGATCGGGTCTCTGGATAAACTCTCAGTGATCGGGGACTGGATAAACTCAGAATGATCGGGGACTCTGGATAAACTCCCGTGATCGGGGACTCAGGATAAACCCCAGTGATCGGGGACTGGATAAACTCCAGTGATCGGGGACTCTGGATAAACACCAGTGATCGGGGTCTGGATAAACTCCCAGTGATCGGGGTCTGGATACCCCCCAGTGATCGGGGACTGGATAAACTCCAGTGATCGGGGTCTGGATACACCCCAGTGATCGGGGACTGGATAAACTCCAGTGATCGGGGACTGGATAAAATCCTGTGATTGGGGACTGGATAAACTCCCAGTGATCGGGGACTGGATAAACTCCAGTGATCGGGGTCTGGATAAACTCCAGTGATCGGGGACTGGATAAACTCCAGTGATCGGGGTCGGGATACACCCCAGTGATCGGGGTCTGGTTAAACTCCAGTGATCGGGGACTGGATAAACTCCCAGTGATCGGGGACTCTGGATAAACTCCAGTGATCGGGGACTCTGGGTAAACCCCAGTGATCGGGGACTGGATAAACTCCAGTGATCGGGGTCTCTGGATAAACCCCCAGTGATCGGGGACTGGATAAACTCCAGGGACCGGGGTCTGGATAAACTCCAGTGATCGGGGACTGGATAAGCTCCCAGTGATCGGGGACTGGATAAACGCCAGTGATCGGGGCCTAGATAAACTCCAGTGATCGGGGTCTGGATAAACTCCAGTGATCGGGGACTCTGGATAAACAGCAGTGACCGGGACTGGATAAACTCCCAGTGATCAGGGTCTGGATAAACTCCAGTGATCGGGGTCTGGATACCCCCCAGTGATCGGGGACTGGATAAACTCCAGTGATCGGGGACTGGATAAAATCCAGTGATTGGGGACTGGATAAACTCCCAGTGATCGGGGACTGGATAAACTCCAGTGATCGGGGTCTGGATAAACTCCAGTGATCGGGGACTGGATAAACCCCAGTGATCGGGGTCGGGATAATCCCCAGTGATCGGGGTCTGGTTAAACTCCAGTGATCGGGGACTGAATAAACTCCCAGTGATCGGGGACTGGATAAACGCCAGTGATCGGGGACTCTGGATAAACCCCAATGAACGGGGACTCTGGATAAACCCCAGTGATCGGGGACTCTGGATAAAGCTTAATGATCGGGGAATCTGGATAAACTCCAGTGATCTGTGACTGGATAAACCCCAGTGATCGGGTCTCTGGATAAACTCCCAGTGATCGGGGGCTCTGGATAAACAACAGTGATCGGGGTCTGGATAAACTCCAGTGAACGGGGACTGGATAAACTCGCAGTTATCGGGGACTCTGGATAAACTCCAGTGATCGGGGACTGGATGAACACCAGTGATCGGGTTCTCTGGATAAACTCCAGTGATCGGGGTCTGGATACACCCCAGTGATCGGGGTCTGGATAAACTCCAGGGATCGGGGTCTGGATAAAATCCAGCGATCGGGGTCTGGTTACACCCCAGTGATCGGGGACTCTGGATAAACTCCAGTGATCGGGGACTGGATAAACTCCAGCGATCGGGGTCTGGATACACCCCAGTGATCAGGCTCTGGATAAACTCCAGTGATCGGGGACTCTGGATAAACACCAGTGATCGGGGTCTGGATAAACACCAGTGATCGGGGTCTGGATAAACTCCAGAGATCGGTGACTGGATAAACTCCCAGTGTTCGGGGTCTGGATAAACTCCAGTGATCGGGGACTGGATAAACTCCGAGTGATCGGGTCTCTGGATAAACTCTCAGTGATCGGGGACTGGATAAACTCCGAGTGATCGGGGACTCTGGATAAACACCAGTGATCGGGGACTCTGCATAAACCACAGTGATCGGGGACTGGATAAACTCCAGTGATCGGGGTCTGGATAAAGCCCAGTGATCAGGGACTCTGGATAAACCCCAATAATCGGGGACTCTGGATAAACTCCAGTGATCGGGGTCTGGATACACCCCAGTGATCGGGGTCTGGATAAACTCCAGGGATCGGGGTCTGGATAAACTCCAGTGATCGGGGACTGGATAAACACCAGTGATCGGGGTCTGGATAAACTCCAGAGATCGGTGACTGGATAAACTCCCAGTGTTCGGGGTCTGGATAAACTCCAGTGATCGGGGTCTGGATAAACTCCGAGTGATCGGGTCTCTGGATAAACTCTCAGTGATCGGGGACTGGATAAACTCCGAGTGATCGGGGACTCTGGATAAACACCAGTGATCGGGGACTCTGCATAAACCACAGTGATCGGGGACTGGATAAACTCCAGTGATCGGGGTCTGGATAAAGCCCAGTGATCAGGGACTCTGGATAAACCCCAATAATCGGGGACTCTGGATAAAGCCCAGTGATCGGGGACTCTGGATAAACTCCAGGGATCGGGGTCTGGATAAACGCCAGTGATCGGGGACTGGATAAGCTCCCAGTGATCGGGGACTGGATAAACGCCAGTGATCGGGGCCTAGATAAACTCCAGTGATCGGGGTCTGGATAAACTCCAGTGATCGGGGACTCTGGATAAACACCAGTGAGCGGGGTCTGGATAAACTCCCAGTGATCAGGGTCTGGATAAACTCCAGTGATCGGGGTCTGGATACCCCCCAGTGATCGGGGCTGGATAAACTCCAGTGTTAAGGGTCTGGATACACCCCAGTGATCGGGGACTGGATAAACTCCAGTGATCGGGGACTGGATAAAATCCAGTGATTGGGGACTGGATAAACTCCCAGTGATCTGGGACTGGATAAACTCCAGTGATCGGGGTCTGGATACCCCCCAGTGATCGGGGCTGGATAAACTCCAGTGTTAAGGGTCTGGATACACCCCAGTGATCGGGGACTGGATAAACTCCAGTGATCGGGGACTGGATAAAATCCAGTGATCGGGGACTGGATAAACTCCGAGTGATCGGGTCTCTGGATAAACTCTCAGTGATCGGGGACTGGATAAACTCAGAATGATCGGGGACTCTGGATAAACTCCCGTGATCGGGGACTGGATAAACTCCAGTGATCGGGGTCTGGATACACCCCAGTGATCGGGGACTGGATAAAGTCCAGTGATCGGGGACTGGATAAAATCCTGTGATTGGGGACTGGATAAACTCCCAGTGATCGGGGACTGGATAAACTCCAGTGATCGGGGTCTGGATAAACTCCAGTGATCGGGGACTGGATAAACTCCAGTGATCGGGGTCGGGATACACCCCAGTGATCGGGGTCTGGTTAAACTCCAGTGATCGGGGACTGGATAAACTCCCAGTGATCGGGGACTCTGGATAAACTCCAGTGATCGGGGACTCTGGGTAAACCCCAGTGATCGGGGACTGGATAAACTCCAGTGATCGGGGTCTCTGGATAAACCCCCAGTGATCGGGGACTGGATAAACTCCAGGGACCGGGGTCTGGATAAACTCCAGTGATCGGGGACTGGATAAGCTCCCAGTGATCGGGGACTGGATAAACTCCCAGTGATCAGGGTCTGGATAATCTCCAGTGATCGGGGTCTGGATACCCCCCAGTGATCGGGGACTGGATAAACTCCAGTGATCGGGGACTGGATAAAATCCAGTGATTGGGGACTGGATAAACTCCCAGTGATCGGGGACTGGATAAACTCCAGTGATCGGGGTCTGGATAAACTCCAGTGATCGGGGACTGGATAAACCCCAGTGATCGGGGTCGGGATAATCCCCAGTGATCGGGGTCTGGTTAAACTCCAGTGATCGGGGACTGGATAAACTCCCAGTGATCGGGGACTGGATAAACGCCAGTGATCGGGGACTCTGGATAAACCCCAATGAACGGGGACTCTGGATAAACCCCAGTGATCGGGGACTCTGGATAAAGCTTAATGATCGGGGAATCTGGATAAACTCCAGTGATCTGTGACTGGATAAACCCCAGTGATCGGGGACTCTGGATAAACTCCCAGTGATCGGGGGCTCTGGATAAACAACAGTGATCGGGGTCTGGATAAACTCCAGTGAACGGGGACTGGATAAACTCGCAGTGATCGGGGACTCTGGATAAACTCCAGTGATCGGGGACTGGATGAACACCAGTGATCGGGTTCTCTGGATAAACTCCAGTGATCGGGGTCTGGATACACCCCAGTGATCGGGGTCTGGATAAACTCCAGGGATCGGGGTCTGGATAAAACCCAGCGATCGGGGTCTGGTTACACCCCAGTGATCGGGGACTCTGGATAAACACCAGTGATCGGGGTCTGGATAAACTCCAGTGATCGGGGACTGGATAAACTCCCAGTGATCGGGGACTCTGGATAAAGTCCAGTGATCGGGGACTCTGGATAAACCCCAGTGATCGGGGACTGGGTGAACTCCAGATATCGGGGTCTCTGGATAAACTACCAGTGATCGGGGACTGGATAAACTCCAGTGATCGGGGACTGGATAAACTCCAGTGATCGGGGACTCTGGATAAACCCCAGTCATCAGGTACTCTGAATAAACTCCAGTGATCGGGGACTCTGGATAAACCCCAGTGATCGGGGACTGGATAAACTCCAGTGATCGGGGACTGGATAAACTCCAGTGATCGGGGTCTCTGGGTAAACCCCAGTGATTAGGGACTCTGGATAAACTCCCAGTGATCGGGGACTCTGGATAAACTCCAGTGATCGGGGACCGGATAAACTCCCAGTGATCGGGGCCTGGATACACCCCAGTGATCGGGGACTGGGTAAACTCCAGTGATCGGGGACTGGATAAACTCCAGTGATCGGGGACTCTGGATAAACTCCAGTGATCGGGGACTGGATAAACTCCAGTGATCGGGGTCGGGATACACCCCAGTGATCGGGGTCTGGATAAACTCCAGTCATCGGGGACTGGATAAACCCCAGTGATCGGGGACTCTGGATAAACCCCAATGATCGGGGAGTCTGGATAAACCCCAATGATCGGGGACTCTGGATAAACTCCAGTGATCTGGGACTGGATAAACCCCAGTGATCGGTGACTGGATAAACCCCAGTGATCGGGGACTCTGGATAAACTCCTGTGATCGGTGACTAGATAAACTCCGAGTGATCGGGTCTCTGGATAAACTCTCAGTGATCGGGGACTGGATAAACTCCCAGTGATCGGGGACTCTGGATAAACACCAGTGATCGGGGACTCTGGATAAACCCCAGTGATCGGGGACTGGATAAACTCCAGTGATCGGGGTCTCTGGATAAACCCCCAGTGATCGGGGACTGGATAAACTCCAGTGATTGGGGACTGGATAAACTCCAGTGATCGGGGTCTGGATAAAGCCCAGTGATCGGGGACTCTGGATAAACCCCAATAATCAGGGATTCTGGATAAACTCCAGTGATCGGGATCTGGATACACCCCAGTGATCGGGGTCTGGATAAACTCCAGGGATCGGGGTCTGGATAAACGCCAGTGATCGGGGACTGGATAAACTCCCTGTGATCGGGGACTGGATGAACTCCAGTGATCGGGGCCTAGATAAACTCCAGTGATCGGGGACTGGATAAACTCCAGCGATCGGGGTCTGGATACACCCCAGTGATCAGGCTCTGGATAAACACCAGTGATCGGGGTCTGGATAAACACCAGTGATCGGAGTCTGGATAAACTCCAGAGATCGGTGACTGGATAAACTCCCAGTGTTCGGGGTCTGGATAAAGTCCAGTGATCGGGGACTGGATAAACTCCAGTGATCGGGGACTGGATAAACTCCGAGTGATCGGGTCTCTGGATAAACTCTCAGTGATCGGGGACTGGATAAACTCCGAGTGATCGGGGACTCTGGATAAACACCAGTGATCGGGGACTCTGCATAAACCACAGTGATCGGGGACTGGATAAACTCCAGTGATCGGGGTCTGGATAAAGCCCAGTGATCGGGGACTCTGGATAAACCCCAATAATCGGGGACTCTGGATAAACTCCAGTGATCGGGGTCTGGATACACCCCAGTGATCGGGGTCTGGATAAACTCCAGGGATCGGGGTCTGGATAAACTCCAGTGATCGGGGACTGGATAAACTCCCTGTGATCGGGGACTGGATAAACTCCAGTGATCGGGGCCTAGATAAACCCCAGTGATCGGGGACTGGATAAACTCCAGCGATCGGGGTCTGGATACACCCCAGTGATCGAGGTCTGGATAAACTCCAGTAATCGGGGACTCTGGATAAACACCAGTGATCGGGGTCTGGATAAACTCCAGAGATCGGGGACTGGATAAACTCCAAGTGATCGGGGTCTGGATAAACTCCAGTGATCGGGGACTGGATAAACTCCAGTGATCGGGGTCTGGATACACCCAGTGATCGGGAACTGGATAAACTCCAGTGATCGTGGTCTGGATACACCCCAGTGATCGGGGACTGGATAAACTCCAGTGATCGGGGACTCTGAATAAACTCCAGTGATCGAGGACTGGATAAACTCCAGTGACCGGGGTCGGGATACAACCCAGTGATCAGGGTCTGGATAAACTCCAGTGATCGGGGACTTGATAAACACCAGTGATCGGGGACTCTAGATAAACCCCAATGATCGGGGAGTCTGGATAAACCCCAATGATCGGGGACTCTGGATAAACTCCAGTGATCTGGGACTGGATAAACCACTATGATCGGGTACTGGATAAACCCCAGTGATCGGGGACTCGATAAACCCCAGTGATCGGGGACTCTGGATAAAGTCCAGTGATCGGGGACTGGATAAACTCCGAGTGATCGGGTCTCTGGATAAACTCTCAGTGATCGGGGACTGGATAAACTCAGAATGATCGGGGACTCTGGATAAACCCAAGTGATCGGGGACTGGATAAACTCCAGTGATCGGGGACTCTGGATAAACACCAGTGATCGGGGTCTGGATAAACTCCCAGTGATCGGGGTCTGGATACCCCCCAGTGATCGGGGACTGGATAAACTCCAGTGATCGGGGTCTGGATACACCCCAGTGATCGGGGACTGGATAAACTCCAGTGATCGGGGACTGGATAAAATCCTGTGATTGGGGACTGGATAAACTCCCAGTGATCGGGGACTGGATAAACTCCAGTGATCGGGGTCTGGATAAACTCCAGTGATCGGGGACTGGATAAACTCCAGTGATCGGGGTCGGGATACACCCCAGTGATCGGGGTCTGGTTAAACTCCAGTGATCGGGGACTGGATAAACTCCCAGTGATCGGGGACTCTGGATAAACTCCAGTGATCGGGGACTCTGGGTAAACCCCAGTGATCGGGGACTGGATAAACTCCAGTGATCGGGGTCTCTGGATAAACCCCCAGTGATCGGGGACTGGATAAACTCCAGGGACCGGGGTCTGGATAAACTCCAGTGATCGGGGCCTAGATAAACTCCAGTGATCGGGGTCTGGATAAACTCCAGTGATCGGGGACTCTGGATAAACAGCAGTGACCGGGACTGGATAAACTCCCAGTGATCAGGGTCTGGATAAACTCCAGTGATCGGGGTCTGGATACCCCCCAGTGATCGGGGACTGGATAAACTCCAGTGATCGGGGACTGGATAAAATCCAGTGATTGGGGACTGGATAAACTCCCAGTGATCGGGGACTGGATAAACTCCAGTGATCGGGGTCTGGATAAACTCCAGTGATCGGGGACTGGATAAACCCCAGTGATCGGGGTCGGGATAATCCCCAGTGATCGGGGTCTGGTTAAACTCCAGTGATCGGGGACTGAATAAACTCCCAGTGATCGGGGACTGGATAAACGCCAGTGATCGGGGACTCTGGATAAACCCCAGTGATCGGGTCTCTGGATAAACTCCCAGTGATCGGGGGCTCTGGATAAACAACAGTGATCGGGGTCTGGATAAACTCCAGTGAACGGGGACTGGATAAACTCGCAGTGATCGGGGACTCTGGATAAACTCCAGTGATCGGGGACTGGATGAACACCAGTGATCGGGTTCTCTGGATAAACTCCAGTGATCGGGGTCTGGATACACCCCAGTGATCGGGGTCTGGATAAACTCCAGGGATCGGGGTCTGGATAAAATCCAGCGATCGGGGTCTGGTTACACCCCAGTGTTCGGGGACTCTGGATAAACTCCAGTGATCGGGGACTGGATAAACTCCAGCGATCGGGGTCTGGATACACCCCAGTGATCAGGCTCTGGATAAACTCCAGTGATCGGGGACTCTGGATAAACACCAGTGATCGGGGTCTGGATAAACACCAGTGATCGGGGTCTGGATAAACTCCAGAGATCGGTGACTGGATAAACTCCCAGTGTTCGGGGTCTGGATAAACTCCAGTGATCGGGGACTGGATAAACTCCGAGTGATCGGGTCTCTGGATAAACTCTCAGTGATCGGGGACTGGATAAACTCCGAGTGATCGGGGACTCTGGATAAACACCAGTGATCGGGGACTCTGCATAAACCACAGTGATCGGGGACTGGATAAACTCCAGTGATCGGGGTCTGGATAAAGCCCAGTGATCAGGGACTCTGGATAAACCCCAATAATCGGGGACTCTGGATAAACTCCAGTGATCGGGGTCTGGATACACCCCAGTGATCGGGGTCTGGATAAACTCCAGGGATCGGGGTCTGGATAAACTCCAGTGATCGGGGACTGGATAAACACCAGTGATCGGGGTCTGGATAAACTCCAGAGATCGGTGACTGGATAAACTCCCAGTGTTCGGGGTCTGGATAAACTCCAGTGATCGGGGACTGGATAAACTCCGAGTGATCGGGTCTCTGGATAAACTCTTAGTGATCGGGGACTGGATAAACTCCGAGTGATCGGGGACTCTGGATAAACACCAGTGATCGGGGACTCTGCATAAACCACAGTGATCGGGGACTGGATAAACTCCAGTGATCGGGGTCTGGATAAAGCCCAGTGATCAGGGACTCTGGATAAACCCCAATAATCGGGGACTCTGGATAAACTCCAGTGATCGGGGTCTGGATACACCCCAGTGATCGGGGTCTGGATAAACTCCAGGGATCGGGGTCTGGATAAACTCCAGTGATCGGGGACTGGATAAACTCCCTGTGATCGGGGACTGGATAAACTCCAGTGATCGGGGCCTAGATAAACCCCAGTGATCGGGGACTGGATAAACTCCAGCGATCGGGGTCTGGATACACCCCAGTGATCGAGGTCTGGATAAACTCCAGTAATCGGGGACTCTGGATAAACACCAGTGATCGGGGTCTGGATAAACTCCAGAGATCGGGGACTGGATAAACTCCAAGTGATCGGGGTCTGGATAAACTCCAGTGATCGGGGACTGGATAAACTCCAGTGATCGGGGTCTGGATACACCCAGTGATCGGGAACTGGATAAACTCCAGTGATCGTGGTCTGGATACACCCCAGTGATCGGGGACTCGATAAACCCCAGTGATCGGGGACTCTGGATAAAGTCCGGTGATCGGGGACTGGATAAACTCCGAGTGATCGGGTCTCTGGATAAACTCTCAGTGATCGGGGCTGGATAAACTCAGAATGATCGGGGACTCTGGATAAACTCCCGTGATCGGGGACTCAGGATAAACCCCAGTGATCGGGGACTGGATAAACTCCAGTGATCGGGGACTCTGGATAAACACCAGTGATCGGGGTCTGGATAAACTCCCAGTGATCGGGGTCTGGATACCCCCCAGTGATCGGGGACTGGATAAACTCCAGTGATCGGGGTCTGGATACACCCCAGTGATCGGGGACTGGATAAACTCCAGTGATCGGGGACTGGATAAAATCCTGTGATTGGGGATTGGATAAACTCCCAGTGATCGGGGACTGGATAAACTCCAGTGATCGGGGTCTGGATAAACTCCAGTGATCGGGGACTGGATAAACTCCAGTGATCGGGGTCGGGATACACCCCAGTGATCGGGGTCTGGTTAAACTCCAGTGATCGGGGACTGGATAAACTCCCAGTGATCGGGGACTCTGGATAAACTCCAGCGATCGGGGACTCTGGGTAAACCCCAGTGATCGGGGACTGGATAAACTCCAGTGATCGGGGTCTCTGGATAAACCCCCAGTGATCGGGGACTGGATAAACTCCAGGGACCGGGGTCTGGATAAACTCCAGTGATCGGGGACTGGATAAGCTCCCAGTGATCGGGGACTGGATAAACGCCAGTGATCGGGGCCTAGATAAACTCCAGTGATCGGGGTCTGGATAAACTCCAGTGATCGGGGACTCTGGATAAACAGCAGTGACCGGGACTGGATAAACTCCAGTGATCGGGGTCTGGATAAACCCCAGTGATCGGGGACTCTGGATAAATCCCAATAATCGGTGACTCTGGATAAACTCCAGTGATCGGGGTCTGGATACAATCCAGGGATCGGGGTCTGGATAAACCCCAGTGGCCGGGGACTCTGGATAAATTCCCAGTGATCGGGGACTCTGGATAAACTCCAGTGATCGGGGTCTGGATAAACTCCAGGGATCGGGGTTTGGATAAACTCCAGTGATCGGGGTCTAGATAAACTCCAGTGATCCGGGACTGGATAAACTCCAGCGATCGGGGTCTGGATACACCCCAGTGATCGAGGACTCTGGATAAACGCCAGTGATCGGGGACTGGATAAACTCCAGCGATCGGGGTCGGGATACACCCCAGTGATCGGGGTCTGGTTAAACTCTAGTGATCGGGGACTGGATAAAACCCAATGAACGGGGACTCTGGATAAAGCCCAGTGATCGGGGACTCTGGATAAACTCCAGGGATCGGGGTCTGGATAAACTCCAGTGATCGGGGACTGGATAAGCTCCCAGTGATCGGGCACTGGATACACCCCAGTGATCGGGGTCTGGTTAAACTCTAGTGATCGGGGACTGGATAAAACCCAATGAACGGGGACTCTGGATAAAGCCCAGTGATCGGGGACTCTGGATAAACTCCAGTGATCGGGGACTGGATAAAATCCAGTGATTGGGGACTGGATAAACTCCCAGTGATCTGGGACTGGATAAACCCCAGTGATCGGGGTCGGGATAATCCCCAGTGATCGGGGTCTGGTTAAACTCCAGTGATCGGGGACTGGATAAACTCCCAGTGATCGGGGACTGGATAAACGCCAGTGATCGGGGACTCTGGATAAACCCCAATGAACGGGGACTCTGGATAAACCCCAGTGATCGGGGACTCTGGATAAAGCCCAATGATCGGGGACTCTGGATAAACTCCAGTGATCTGGAACTGGATAAACCCCAGTGATCGGGTCTCTGGATAAACTCCCAGTGATCGGGGACTGGATAAGCTCCCAGTGATCGGGGACTCTGGATAAACTCCAGTGATCGGGTCTCTGGATAAACTCCCAGTGATCGGGGACTGGATAAGCTCCCAGTGATCGGGGACTCTGGATAAACTCCAGTGATCGGGGACTCTGGGTAAACCCCAGTGATCGGGGACTGGATAAACTCCAGTGATCGGGGTCTCTGGATAAACCCCCAGTGATCGGGGACTGGATAAACTCCAGTGATCGGGGACTGGATAAACCCCAATGAACGGGGACTCTGGATAAAGCCCAGTGATCGGGGACTCTGGATAAACTCCAGGGATCGGGGTCTGGATAAACTCCAGTGATCGGGGACTGGATAAGCTCCCAGTGATCGGGGACTGGATAAACGCCAGTGATCGGGGCCTAGATAAACTCCAGTGATCGGGGTCTGGCTAAACTCCAGTGATCGGGGGACTCTGGATAAACACCAGTGATCGGGGTCTGGATAAACTCCCAGTGATCAGGGTCTGGATAAACTCCAGTGATCGGGGTCTGGATACCCCCCAGTGATCGGGGCTGGATAAACTCCAGTGTTAAGGGTCTGGATACACCCCAGTGATCGGGGACTGGATAAACTCCAGTGATCGGGGACTGGATAAAATCCAGTGATTGGGGACTGGATAAACTCCCAGTGATCTGGGACTGGATAAACCCCAGTGATCGGGGTCGGGATAATCCCCAGTGATCGGGGTCTGGTTAAACTCCAGTGATCGGGGACTGGATAAACTCCCAGTGATCGGGGACTGGATAAACGCCAGTGATCGGGGACTCTGGATAAACCCCAATGAACGGGGACTCTGGATAAACCCCAGTGATCGGGGACTCTGGATAAAGCCCAATGATCGGGGACTCTGGATAAACTCCAGTGATCTGGAACTGGATAAACCCCAGTGATCGGGTCTCTGGATAAACTCCCAGTGATCGGGGACTGGATAAGCTCCCAGTGATCGGGGACTCTGGAAAAACTCCAGTGATCGGGTCTCTGGATAAACTCCCAGTGATCGGGGACTGGATAAGCTCCCAGTGATCGGGGACTCTGGATAAACTCCAGTGATCGGGGACTGGATAAGCTCCCAGTGATCGGGGGCTGGATAAACGCCAGTGATCGGGGCCTAGATAAACTCCAGTGATCGGGGTCTGGATAAACTCCAGTGATCGGGGACTCTGGATAAACAGCAGTGACCGGGACTGGATAAACTCCCAGTGATCAGGGTCTGGATAAACTCCAGTGATCGGGGTCTGGATACCCCCCAGTGATCGGGGACTGGATAAACTCCAGTGATCGGGGACTGGATAAAATCCAGTGATTGGGGACTGGATAAACTCCCAGTGATCGGGGACTGGATAAACTCCAGTGATCGGGGTCTGGATAAACTCCAGTGATCGGGGACTGGATAAACCCCAGTGATCGGGGTCGGGATAATCCCCAGTGATCGGGGTCTGGTTAAACTCCAGTGATCGGGGACTGGATAAACTCCCAGTGATCGGGGACTGGATAAACGCCAGTGATCGGGGACTCTGGATAAACCCCAATGAACGGGGACTCTGGATAAACCCCAGTGATCGGGGACTCTGGATAAAGCTTAATGATCGGGGAATCTGGATAAACTCCAGTGATCTGTGACTGGATAAACTCGCAGTGATCGGGGACTCTGGATAAACTCCAGTGATCGGGGACTGGATGAACACCAGTGATCGGGTTCTCTGGATAAACTCCAGTGATCGGGGTCTGGATACACCCCAGTGATCGGGGTCTGGATAAACTCCAGGGATCGGGGTCTGGATAAAATCCAGCGATCGGGGTCTGGTTACACCCCAGTGATCGGGGACTCTGGATAAACACCAGTGATCGGGGTCTGGATAAACTCCAGTGATCGGGGACTGGATAAACTCCCAGTGATCGGGGACTCTGGATAAAGTCCAGTGATCGGGGACTCTGGATAAACCCCAGTGATCGGGGACTGGGTGAACTCCAGATATCGGGGTCTCTGGATAAACTACCAGTGATCGGGGACTGGATAAACTCCAGTGATCGGGGACTGGATAAACTCCAGTGATCGGGGACTCTGGATAAACCCCAGTCATCAGGTACTCTGAATAAACTCCAGTGATCGGGGACTCTGGATAAACCCCAGTGATCGGGGACTGGATAAACTCCAGTGATCGGGGACTGGATAAACTCCAGTGATCGGGGTCTCTGGGTAAACCCCAGTGATTAGGGACTCTGGATAAACTCCCAGTGATCGGGGACTCTGGATAAACTCCAGTGATCGGGGACCGGATAAACTCCCAGTGATCGGGGCCTGGATACACCCCAGTGATCGGGGACTGGGTAAACTCCAGTGATCGGGGACTGGATAAACTCCAGTGATCGGGGACTCTGGATAAACTCCAGTGATCGGGGACTGGATAAACTCCAGTGATCGGGGACGGGATACACCCCAGTGATCGGGGTCTGGATAAACTCCAGTCATCGGGGACTGGATAAACCCCAGTGATCGGGGACTCTGGATAAACTCCTGTGATCGGTGACTGGATAAACTCCGAGTGATCGGGTCTCTGGATAAACTCTCAGTGATCGGGGACTGGATAAACTCCCAGTGATCGGGGACTCTGGATAAACACCAGTGATCGGGGACTCTGGATAAACCCCAGTGATCGGGGACTGGATAAACTCCAGTGATCGGGGTCTCTGGATAAACCCCCAGTGATCGGGGACTGGATAAACTCCAGTGATTGGGGACTGGATAAACTCCAGTGATCGGGGACTCTGGATAAACACCAGTGATCGGGGACTCTGCATAAACCACAGTGATCGGGGACTGGATAAACTCCAGTGATCGGGGTCTGGATAAAGCCCAGTGATCGGGGACTCTGGATAAACCCCAATAATCGGGGACTCTGGATAAACTCCAGTGATCGGGGTCTGGATACACCCCAGTGATCGGGGTCTGGATAAACTCCAGGGATCGGGGTCTGGATAAACTCCAGTGATCGGGGACTGGATAAACTCCCTGTGATCGGGGACTGGATAAACTCCAGTGATCGGGGCCTAGATAAACCCCAGTGATCGGGGACTGGATAAACTCCAGCGATCGGGGTCTGGATACACCCCAGTGATCGAGGTCTGGATAAACTCCAGTAATCGGGGACTCTGGATAAACACCAGTGATCGGAGTCTGGATAAACTCCAGAGATCGGGGACTGGATAAACTCCAAGTGATCGGGGTCTGGATAAACTCCAGTGATCGGGGACTGGATAAACTCCAGTGATCGGGGTCTGGATACACCCAGTGATCGGGAACTGGATAAACTCCAGTGATCGTGGTCTGGATACACCCCAGTGATCGGGGACTGGATAAACTCCAGTGATCGGGGACTCTGAATAAACTCCAGTGATCGAGGACTGGATAAACTCCAGTGACCGGGGTCGGGATACAACCCAGTGATCAGGGTCTGGATAAACTCCAGTGATCGGGGACTGGATAAACACCAGTGATCGGGGACTAGATAAACCCCAATGATCGGGGAGTCTGGATAAACCCCAATGATCGGGGACTCTGGATAAACTCCAGTGATCTGGGACTGGATAAACCACTATGATCGGGTACTGGATAAACCCCAGTGATCGGGGACTCGATAAACCCCAGTGATCGGGGACACTGGAAAAAGTCCAGTGATCGGGGACTGGATAAACTCCGAGTGATCGGGTCTCTGGATAAACTCTCAGTGATCGGGGACTGGATAAACTCAGAATGATCGGGGACTCTGGATAAACTCCCGTGATCGGGGACTCAGGATAAACCCCAGTGATCGGGGACTGGATAAACTCCAGTGATCGGGGTCATTGCATAAACCCCCAGTGATCGGGTACTGGATAAACTCCAGTGATCGGGGACTGGATAAACTCCAGTGATCGGGGTCTGGATAAAGCCCAGTGATCGGGGACTCTGGATAAACCCCAATAATCGGGGACTCTGGATAAACTCCAGTGATCGGGGTCTGGATAGACTCCAGTGATCGGGATCTGGATAAACTCCAGGGATCGGGGTCTGGATAAACTCCAGCGATCGGGGTCTGGATACACCCCAGTGATCGGGGACTCTGGATAAACTCCAGTGATCGGGGGCTCTGGATAAACATCAGTGATCGGGGTCTGGATACACTCCAGTGATCGGGGACTCTGGATAAACTCCATTGATCGGGGATGGATAAACTTCCAGTGATATGGGACTCTGGATAAAGCCCCAGTGATCGGGGACTCTGGATAAACTCCAGTGATCGGGGACTCTGGATAAACCACAATGATATGGGACTATGGATAAACCCCAGTGATCGGGGACTCTGGATAAACCCCAGTGATCGAGGGCTGGATAAACTCCAGTGATCGGGGACTAGATAAACCCCAGTGATCGGGGACTGGATAAAATCCAGTGATCGGGGTCTGGATAAACTCCAGTGATCGGGGACTGCATAAACTCCAGTGATCGGGGTGTGGATACCGTACAGTGATCGGGGTCTGGATAAACTCCAGTGATCGGGGACTGGATAAACTCCCAGTGATATGGGATTCTGGATAAACTCCAGTGATCGGGGACTGGATACACTCCAGTGATCGGCGACTCTGGATAAACCCCAGTGATCAGGGACTCTGGATAAACTCCAGTGATCGGGGTCTCTGGATAAACACCAGTGATCGGGGACTGGATAAAATCCAGTGATCGGGGACTCTGGGTAAACCTCAGTGATTGGGGCCTCTGGATAAACTCCCAGTGATCGAGGACTCTGGATAAACTCCAGTGATCGGGGTCTCTGGATAAACCCCCAGTGATCGGGGACTGGATAAACTCCAGTGATCGGGGACTGGATAAACTCCAGTGATCGAGGTCTGGATAAAGCCCAGTGATCGGGGACTCTGGATAAACCCAATAATCGGGGACTCTGGATAAACTCCAGTGATCAGGGTCTGGATAGACCCCAGTGATCGGGATCTGGATAAACTCCAGTGATCGGTGTCTGGATAAACTGCAGCGATCGGGGTCTGGATACACCCCAGTGATCGGGGACACTGGATAAACTCCAGTGATCGGGGGCTCTGGATAAACACCAGTGATCGGAGTCTGGATAAACTCCAGTGATCGGGGACTGGATAAACTCCCAGTGATCGGGGACTCTGGATAAACTCCAGTGATCGGGGAGTCTGGATAAACTCCCAGTGATATGGGACTCTGGATAAACTCCAGTGATCGGGGACTCTGGATAAACTCCAGTGATTGGGGACTCTGGATAAACCACAATGATAGGGGACTATGGATAAACCCCAGTGATCGAGGACTCTGGATAAACCCCAGTGATCGGGGACTGGATAAACTCCAGTGATCGGGGACTGGATAAACTCCAGTGATCGGGGTCTGGATAAACTCCAGTGATCGGGGACTGGATAAACCCCAGTGATCGGGGACTCTGGATAAACCCCAATGATCGGGGAGTCTGGATAAACCCCAATAATCGGGGACTCTGGATAAACTCCAGTGATCTGGGACTGGATAAACCCCAGTGATCGGGGACTGGATAAACCCCAGTGATCGGGGACTCTGGATAAACTCCTGTGATCGGTGACTAGATAAACTCCGAGTGATCGGGTCTCTGGATAAACTCTCAGTGATCGGGGACTGGATAAACTCCCAGTGATCGGGGACTCTGGATAAACACCAGTGATCGGGGACTCTGGATAAACCCCAGTGATCGGGGACTGGATAAACTCCAGTGATCGGGGTCTCTGGATAAACTCCAGTGATCGGGGACTGGATAAACTCCCTGTGATCGGGGACTGGATAAACTCCAGTGATCGGGGCCTAGATAAACTCCAGTGATCGGGGACTGGATAAACTCCAGCGATCGGGGTCTGGATACACCCCAGTGATCAGGCTCTGGATAAACTCCAGTGATCGGGGACTCTGGATAAACACCAGTGATCGGGGTCTGGATAAACACCAGTGATCGGGGTCTGGATAAACTCCAGAGATCGGTGACTGGATAAACTCCCAGTGTTCGGGGTCTGGATAAAGTCCAGTGATCGGGGACTGGATAAACTCCAGTGATCGGGGACTGGATAAACTCCGAGTGATCGGGTCTCTGGATAAACTCTCAGTGATCGGGGACTGGATAAACTCCGAGTGATCGGGGACTCTGGATAAACACCAGTGATCGGGGACTCTGCATAAACCACAGTGATCGGGGACTGGATAAACTCCAGTGATCGGGGTCTGGATAAAGCCCAGTGATCGGGGACTCTGGATAAACCCCAATAATCGGGGACTCTGGATAAACTCCAGTGATCGGGGTCTGGATACACCCCAGTGATCGGGGTCTGGATAAACTCCAGGGATCGGGGTCTGGATAAACTCCAGTGATCGGGGACTGGATAAACTCCAGTGATCGGGGACTGGATAAACCCCAGTGATCGGGGACTAGATAAACTTCAGCGATCGGGGTCTGGATACACCAGTGATCGAGGTCTGGATAAACTCCAGTAATCGGGGACTCTGGATAAACACCAGTGATCGGGGTCTGGATAAACTCCAGAGATCGGGGACTGGATAAACTCCAGTGATCGGGGTCGGGATACACCCCAGTGATCGGGGTCTGGTTAAACTCCAGTGATCGGGGACTGGATAAACTCCCAGTGATCGGGGACTGGATAAACCCCAGTGATCGGGGACTCTGGATAAACCCCAATGAACGGGGACTGGATAACCCCCAGTGATCGGGTCTCTGGACAAACTCCCAGTGATCGGGGACTGGATAAGCTCCCAGTGATCGGGGACTCTGGATAAACTCCAGTGATCGGGTCTCTGGATAAACTCCCAGTGATCGGGGACTGGATAAGCTCCCAGTGATCGGGGACTCTGGATAAACTCCAGTGATCGGGGACTCTGGATAAACCCCCAGTGATCGGGGACTGGATAAACTCCAGTGATCGGGGACTGGATGAACTCCAGTGATCGGGGTCTGGATAAACCCCAGTGATCGGGGACTCTGGATAAACCCCAATAATCGGTGACTCTGGATAAACTCCAGTGATCGGGGTCTGGATACAATCCAGGGATCGGGGTCTGGATAAACCCCAGTGGTCGGGGACTCTGGATAAATTCCCAGTGATCGGGGACTCTGGATAAACTCCAGTGATCGGGGTCTGGATAAACTCCAGGGATCGGGGTTTGGATAAACTCCAGTGATCGGGGTCTAGATAAACTCCAGTGATCCGGGACTGGATAAACTCCAGCGATCGGGGTCTGGATACACCCCAGTGATCGAGGACTATGGATAAACGCCAGTGATCGGGGACTGGATAAAACCCAGTGATCGGGGTCTGGATAAAATCCAGTGATCGGGGACTGGATAAACTCCCAATGATCGGGGACTGGATAAACTCCAGTGATCGGAGTCTGGATAAACTCCAGTGATCGGGGTCGGTATACACCCCAGTGATCGGGGTCTGGTTAAACTCTAGTGATCGGGGACTGGATAAAACCCAATGAACGGGGACTCTGGATAAAGCCCAGTGATCGGGGACTCTGGATAAACTCCAGGGATCGGGGTCTGGATAAACTCCAGTGATCGGGGACTGGATAAGCTCCCAGTGATCGGGGACTGGATAAACGCCAGTGATCGGGGCCTAGATAAACTCCAGTGATCGGGGTCTGGATAAACTCCAGTGATCGGGGACTCTGGATAAACACCAGTGAGCGGGGTCTGGATAAACTCCCAGTGATCAGGGTCTGGATAAACTCCAGTGATCGGGGTCTGGATACCCCCCAGTGATCGGGGCTGGATAAACTCCAGTGTTAAGGGTCTGGATACACCCCAGTGATCGGGGACTGGATAACCTCCAGTGATCGGGGACTGGATAAAATCCAGTGATTCGGGACTGGATAAACTCCCAGTGATCTGGGACTGGATAAACCCCAGTGATCGGGGTCGGGATAATCCCCAGTGATCGGGGTCTGGTTAAACTCCAGTGATCGGGGACTGGATAAACTCCCAGTGATCGGGGACTGGATAAACGCCAGTGATCGGGGACTCTGGATAAACCCCAATGAACGGGGACTCTGGAAAAACCCCAGTGATCGGGGACTCTGGATAAAGCCCAATGATCGGGGACTCTGGATAAACTCCAGTGATCTGGAACTGGATAAACCCCAGTGATCGGGTCTCTGGATAAACTCCCAGTGATCGGGGACTGGATAAGCTCCCAGTGATCGGGGACTCTGGATAAACTCCAGTGATCGGGTCTCTGGATAAACTCCCAGTGATCGGGGACTGGATAAGCTCCCAGTGATCGGGGACTCTGGATAAACTCCAGTGATCGGGGACTCTGGGTAAACCCCAGTGATCGGGGACTGGATAAACTCCAGTGATCGGGGTCTCTGGATAAACCCCCAGTGATCGGGGACTGGATAAACTCCAGTGATCGGGGACTGGATAAACCCCAATGAACGGGGACTCTGGATAAAGCCCAGTGATCGGGGACTCTGGATAAACTCCAGGGATCGGGGTCTGGATAAACCCCAGTGATCGGGGACTCTGGATAAACCCCAATAATCGGTGACTCTGGATAAACTCCAGTGATCGGGGTCTGGATACAATCCAGGGATCGGGGTCTGGATAAACCCCAGTGGTCGGGGACTCTGGATAAATTCCCAGTGATCGGGGACTCTGGATAAACTCCAGTGATCGGGGTCTGGATAAACTCCAGGGATCGGGGTTTGGATAAACTCCAGTGATCGGGGTCTAGATAAACTCCAGTGATCCGGGACTGGATAAACTCCAGCGATCGGGGTCTGGATACACCCCAGTGATCGAGGACTCTGGATAAACGCCAGTGATCGGGGACTGGATAAAACCCAGTGATCGGGGTCTGGATAAAATCCAGTGATCGGGGACTGGATAAACTCCCAATGATCGGGGACTGGATAAACTCCAGTGATCGGAGTCTGGATAAACTCCAGTGATCGGGGTCGGGATACACCCCAGTGATCGGGGTCTGGTTAAACTCTAGTGATCGGGGACTGGATAAAACCCAATGAACGGGGACTCTGGATAAAGCCCAGTGATCGGGGACTCTGGATAAACTCCAGGGATCGGGGTCTGGATAAACTCCAGTGATCGGGGACTGGATAAGCTCCCAGTGATCGGGGACTGGATAAACGCCAGTGATCGGGGCCTAGATAAACTCCAGTGATCGGGGTCTGGATAAACTCCAGTGATCGGGGACTCTGGATAAACACCAGTGAGCGGGGTCTGGATAAAATCCCAGTGATCAGGGTCTGGATAAACTCCAGTGATCGGGGTCTGGATACCCCCCAGTGATCGGGGCTGGATAAACTCCAGTGTTAAGGGTCTGGATACACCCCAGTGATCGGGGACTGGATAACCTCCAGTGATCGGGGACTGGATAAAATCCAGTGATTCGGGACTGGATAAACTCCCAGTGATCTGGGACTGGATAAACCCCAGTGATCGGGGTCGGGATAATCCCCAGTGATCGGGGTCTGGTTAAACTCCAGTGATCGGGGACTGGATAAACTCCCAGTGATCGGGGACTGGATAAACGCCAGTGATCGGGGACTCTGGATAAACCCCAATGAACGGGGACTCTGGAAAAACCCCAGTGATCGGGGACTCTGGATAAAGCCCAATGATCGGGGACTCTGGATAAACTCCAGTGATCTGGAACTGGATAAACCCCAGTGATCGGGTCTCTGGATAAACTCCCAGTGATCGGGGACTGGATAAGCTCCCAGTGATCGGGGACTCTGGATAAACTCCAGTGATCGGGTCTCTGGACAAAACTCCCAGTGATCGGGGACTGGATAAGCTCCCAGTGATCGGGGACTCTGGATAAACTCCAGTGATCGGGGACTCTGGGTAAACCCCAGTGATCGGGGACTGGATAAACTCCAGTGATCGGGGTCTCTGGATAAACCCCCAGTGATCGGGGACTGGATAAACTCCAGTGATCGGGGACTGGATAAACCCCAATGAACGGGGACTCTGGATAAAGCCCAGTGATCGGGGACTCTGGATAAACTCCAGGGATCGGGGTCTGGATAAACTCCAGTGATCGGGGACTGGATAAGCTCCCAGTGATCGGGGACTGGATAAACGCCAGTGATCGGGGCCTAGATAAACTCCAGTGATCGGGGTCTGGATAAACTCCAGTGATCGGGGACTCTGGATAAACAGCAGTGACCGGGACTGTATAAACTCCCAGTGATCAGGGTCTGGATAAACTCCAGTGATCGGGGTCTGGATACCCCCCAGTGATCGGGGCTGGATAAACTCCAGTGTTCGGGGTCTGGATACGCCCCAGTGATCGGGGACTGGATAAACTCCAGTGATCGGGGACTGGATAAAATCCAGTGATTGGGGACTGGATAAACTCCCAGTGATCGGGGACTGGATAAACTCCAGTGATCGGGGTCTGGATAAACTCCAGTGATCGGAACTGGATAAACCCCAGTGATCGGGGTCGGGATAATCCCCAGTGATCGGGGTCTGGTTAAACTCCAGTGATCGGGGACTGGATAAACTCCCAGTGATCGGGTACTGGATAAACGCCAGTGATCGGGGACTCTGGATAAACCCCAATGAACGGGGACTCTGGATAAACCCCAGTGATCGGGGACTCTGGATAAAGCCCAAGGATCGGGGAATCTGGATAAACTCCAGTGATCTGTGACTGGATAAACCCCAGTGATCGGGTCTCTGGATAAACTCCCAGTGATCGGGGGCTCTGGATAAACAACAGTGATCGGGGTCTGGATAAACTCCAGTGAACGGGGACTGGATAAACTCGCAGTGATCGGGGACTCTGGATAAACTCCAGTGATCGGGGACTGGATGAACACCAGTGATCGGGTTCTCTGGATAAACTCCAGTGATCGGGGTCTGGATACACCCCAGTGATCGGGGTCTGGATAAACTCCAGGGATCGGGGTCTGGATAAAATCCAGCGATCGGGGTCTGGTTACACCCCAGTGATCGGGGACTCTGGATAAACACCAGTGGTCGGGGTCTGGATAAACTCCAGTGATCGGGGACTGGATAAACTCCCAGTGATCGGGGACTCTGGATAAAGTCCAGTGATCGGGGACTCTGGATAAACCCCAGTGATCGGGGACTGGGTGAACTCCAGATATCGGGGTCTCTGGATAAACTACCAGTGATCGGGGACTGGATAAACTCCAGTGATCGGGGACTGGATAAACTCCAGCGATCGGGGTCTGGTTACACCCCAGTGATCGGGGACTCTGGATAAACACCAGTGATCGGGGTCTGGATAAACTCCAGTGATCGGGGACTGGATAAACTCCCAGTGATCGGGGACTCTGGATAAAGTCCAGTGATCGGGGACTCTGGATAAACCCCAGTGATCGGGGACTGGGTGAACTCCAGATATCGGGGTCTCTGGATAAACTACCAGTGATCGGGGTCTGGATACAATCCAGGGATCGGGGTCTGGATAAACCCCAGTGATCGGGGACTCTGGATAAATTCCCAGTGATCGGGGACTCTGGATAAACTCCAGTGATCGGGGTCTGGATAAACTCTAGGGATCGGGGTTTGGATAAACTCCAGTGATCGGGGCCTAGATAAACTCCAGTGATCCGGGACTGGATAAACTCCAGCGATCGGGGTCTGGATACATCCCAGTGATCGAGGACTCTGGATAAACTCCAGTGATCGGGGACTCTGGATAAACACCAGTGATCGGGGTCTGGATAAACTCCAGTGATCGGGGACTGGATGAACTCCCAGTGATCGGGGTCGCGATAAACTCCAGTGATCGGGGACTGGATAATCTCCAGTGACCGGGGACTGGATACACCCCAGTGATCGGGGTCTGGATAAACTCCAGTGATCGGGGACTGGACACACCCCAGTGATCGGGAACTCTGGATAAACCTCAATGATCGAGGTCTCCGGATAAACTCCCGGTGATCGTGGACTCTGGATAAACTCCAGTGATCGGGGACCCTTAATAAGCTCCAGTGCTCGGGGACTGGATAAACTCCAGTGATCGGGGTGTGGATACACCCCAGTGATCGGGGTCTGGATACACTCCAGTGATCGGGGTCTGGCTAAACTCCAGTGATCGGGGTCTGGATAAACTCCAGTGATCGGGGACTCTGGATAAACCCCAGTGATCGGTGACTCTGGATAAACTCCCAGTGATCGGGGACTCTGGATAAACCCCAGTGATCGGGGACTCTGGATAAACTCCAGTGATCGGGGTCTGGATGCACCTCAGTGATCGGGGTCTGGATAAACCCCAGTGATCGGGGACTCTCGATAAACTCCAGTGATCGGGGTCTGGATACACCCCAGTGATCGGGGACTCTGGATAAACCCCAGTGATCGGGGACTCTGATAAACTCCAGTGATCGGGGTCTGGATACGCCCCAGTGATCGGGGTCTGGATAAACTCCAGGGATCGGGGTCTGGATAAACTCCAGTGATCGGGGACTGGATAAACTCCCAGTTATCGGGGACTGGATAAACGCCAGTGATCGGGGTCTGGATAAACTCCAGTGATCGGGGACTCTGGATAAACACCAGTGATCGGGGTCTGGATAAACTCCCAGTGATCGGGGTCTGGATACCCCCCAGTGATCGGGGACTGGATAAACTCCAGTGATCGGGGTCTGGATACACCCCAGTGATCGGGGACTGGATAAACTCCAGTGATCGGGGACTGGATAAAATCCTGTGATTGGGGACTGGATAAACTCCCAGTGATCGGGGACTGGATAAACTCCAGTGATCGGGGTCTGGATAAACTCCAGTGATCGGGGACTGGATAAACTCCAGTGATCGGGGTCGGGATACACCCCAGTGATCGGGGTCTGGTTAAACTCCAGTGATCGGGGACTGGATAAACTCCCAGTGATCGGGGACTGGATAAACCCCAGTGATCGGGGACTCTGGATAAACCCCAATGAACGGGGACTGGATAAACCCCAGTGATCGGGTCTCTGGACAAACTCCCAGTGATCGGGGACTGGATAAGCTCCCAGTGATCGGGGACTCTGGATAAACTCCAGTGATCGGGTCTCTGGATAAACTCCCAGTGATCGGGGACTGGATAAGCTCCCAGTGATCGGGGACTCTGGATAAACTCCAGTGATCGGGGACTCTGGATAAACTCCAGGGATCGGGGTCTGGATAAACTCCAGTGATCGGGGACTGGATAAGCTCCCAGTGATCGGGGACTGGATAAACGCCAGTGATCGGGGCCTAGATAAACTCCAGTGATCGGGGTCTGGATAAACTCCAGTGATCGGGGACTCTGGATAAACAGCAGTGACCGGGACTGGATAAACTCCCAGTGATCAGGGTCTGGATAAACTCCAGTGATCGGGGTCTGGATACCCCCCAGTGATCGGGGCTGGATAAACTCCAGTGTTCGGGGTCTGGATACCCCCCAGTGATCGGGGACTCTGGATAAACCCCAGTGATCGGGGACTGGGTGAACTCCAGATATCGGGGTCTCTGGATAAACTACCAGTGATCGGGGACTGGATAAACTCCAGTGATCGGGGACTGGATAAACTCCAGCGATCGGGGTCTGGTTACACCCCAGTGATCGGGGACTCTGGATAAACACCAGTGATCGGGGTCTGGATAAACTCCAGTGATCGGGGACTGGATAAACTCCCAGTGATCGGGGACTCTGGATAAAGTCCAGTGATCGGGGACTCTGGATAAACCCCAGTGATCGGGGACTGGGTGAACTCCAGATATCGGGGTCTCTGGATAAACTACCAGTGATCGGGGTCTGGATACAATCCAGGGATCGGGGTCTGGATAAACCCCAGTGGTCGGGGACTCTGGATAAATTCCCAGTGATCGGGGACTCTGGATAAACTCCAGTGATCGGGGTCTGGATAAACTCTAGGGATCGGGGTTTGGATAAACTCCAGTGATCGGGGCCTAGATAAACTCCAGTGATCCGGGACTGGATAAACTCCAGCGATCGGGGTCTGGATACATCCCAGTGATCGAGGACTCTGGATAAACTCCAGTGATCGGGGACTCTGGATAAACACCAGTGATCGGGGTCTGGATAAACTCCAGTGATCGGGGACTGGATGAACTCCCAGTGATCGGGGTCGCGATAAACTCCAGTGATCGGGGACTGGATAATCTCCAGTGACCGGGGACTGGATACACCCCAGTGATCGGGGTCTGGATAAACTCCAGTGATCGGGGACTGGACACACCCCAGTGATCGGGAACTCTGGATAAACCTCAATGATCGAGGTCTCCGGATAAACTCCCGGTGATCGTGGACTCTGGATAAACTCCAGTGATCGGGGACCCTTAATAAGCTCCAGTGCTCGGGGACTGGATAAACTCCAGTGATCGGGGTGTGGATACACCCCAGTGATCGGGGTCTGGATACACTCCAGTGATCGGGGTCTGGCTAAACTCCAGTGATCGGGGTCTGGATAAACTCCAGTGATCGGGGACTCTGGATAAACCCCAGTGATCGGTGACTCTGGATAAACTCCCAGTGATCGGGGACTCTGGATAAACCCCAGTGATCGGGGACTCTGGATAAACTCCAGTGATCGGGGTCTGGATGCACCTCAGTGATCGGGGTCTGGATAAACCCCAGTGATCGGGGACTCTCGATAAACTCCAGTGATCGGGGTCTGGATACACCCCAGTGATCGGGGACTCTGGATAAACCCCAGTGATCGGGGACTCTGATAAACTCCAGTGATCGGGGTCTGGATACGCCCCAGTGATCGGGGTCTGGATAAACTCCAGGGATCGGGGTCTGGATAAACTCCAGTGATCGGGGACTGGATAAACTCCCAGTTATCGGGGACTGGATAAACGCCAGTGATCGGGGTCTGGATAAACTCCAGTGATCGGGGACTCTGGATAAACACCAGTGATCGGGGTCTGGATAAACTCCCAGTGATCGGGGTCTGGATACCCCCCAGTGATCGGGGACTGGATAAACTCCAGTGATCGGGGTCTGGATACACCCCAGTGATCGGGGACTGGATAAACTCCAGTGATCGGGGACTGGATAAAATCCTGTGATTGGGGACTGGATAAACTCCCAGTGATCGGGGACTGGATAAACTCCAGTGATCGGGGTCTGGATAAACTCCAGTGATCGGGGACTGGATAAACTCCAGTGATCGGGGTCGGGATACACCCCAGTGATCGGGGTCTGGTTAAACTCCAGTGATCGGGGACTGGATAAACTCCCAGTGATCGGGGACTGGATAAACCCCAGTGATCGGGGACTCTGGATAAACCCCAATGAACGGGGACTGGATAAACCCCAGTGATCGGGTCTCTGGACAAACTCCCAGTGATCGGGGACTGGATAAGCTCCCAGTGATCGGGGACTCTGGATAAACTCCAGTGATCGGGTCTCTGGATAAACTCCCAGTGATCGGGGACTGGATAAGCTCCCAGTGATCGGGGACTCTGGATAAACTCCAGTGATCGGGGACTCTGGATAAACTCCAGGGATCGGGGTCTGGATAAACTCCAGTGATCGGGGACTGGATAAGCTCCCAGTGATCGGGGACTGGATAAACGCCAGTGATCGGGGCCTAGATAAACTCCAGTGATCGGGGTCTGGATAAACTCCAGTGATCGGGGACTCTGGATAAACAGCAGTGACCGGGACTGGATAAACTCCCAGTGATCAGGGTCTGGATAAAGTCCAGTGATCGGGGTCTGGATACCCCCCAGTGATCGGGGCTGGATAAACTCCAGTGTTCGGGGTCTGGATACCCCCCAGTGATCGGGGACTCTGGATAAACCCCAGTGATCGGGGACTGGGTGAACTCCAGATATCGGGGTCTCTGGATAAACTACCAGTGATCGGGGACTGGATAAACTCCAGTGATCGGGGACTGGATAAACTCCAGCGATCGGGGTCTGGTTACACCCCAGTGATCGGGGACTCTGGATAAACACCAGTGATCGGGGTCTGGATAAACTCCAGTGATCGGGGACTGGATAAACTCCCAGTGATCGGGGACTCTGGATAAAGTCCAGTGATCGGGGACTCTGGATAAACCCCAGTGATCGGGGACTGGGTGAACTCCAGATATCGGGGTCTCTGGATAAACTACCAGTGATCGGGGTCTGGATACAATCCAGGGATCGGGGTCTGGATAAACCCCAGTGGTCGGGGACTCTGGATAAATTCCCAGTGATCGGGGACTCTGGATAAACTCCAGTGATCGGGGTCTGGATAAACTCTAGGGATCGGGGTTTGGATAAACTCCAGTGATCGGGGCCTAGATAAACTCCAGTGATCCGGGACTGGATAAACTCCAGCGATCGGGGTCTGGATACATCCCAGTGATCGAGGACTCTGGATAAACTCCAGTGATCGGGGACTCTGGATAAACACCAGTGATCGGGGTCTGGATAAACTCCAGTGATCGGGGACTGGATGAACTCCCAGTGATCGGGGTCGCGATAAACTCCAGTGATCGGGGACTGGATAATCTCCAGTGACCGGGGACTGGATACACCCCAGTGATCGGGGTCTGGATAAACTCCAGTGATCGGGGACTGGACACACCCCAGTGATCGGGAACTCTGGATAAACCTCAATGATCGAGGTCTCCGGATAAACTCCCGGTGATCGTGGACTCTGGATAAACTCCAGTGATCGGGGACCCTTAATAAGCTCCAGTGCTCGGGGACTGGATAAACTCCAGTGATCGGGGTGTGGATACACCCCAGTGATCGGGGTCTGGATACACTCCAGTGATCGGGGTCTGGCTAAACTCCAGTGATCGGGGTCTGGATAAACTCCAGTGATCGGGGACTCTGGATAAACCCCAGTGATCGGTGACTCTGGATAAACTCCCAGTGATCGGGGACTCTGGATAAACCCCAGTGATCGGGGACTCTGGATAAACTCCAGTGATCGGGGTCTGGATGCACCTCAGTGATCGGGGTCTGGATAAACCCCAGTGATCGGGGACTCTCGATAAACTCCAGTGATCGGGGTCTGGATACACCCCAGTGATCGGGGACTCTGGATAAACCCCAGTGATCGGGGACTCTGATAAACTCCAGTGATCGGGGTCTGGATACGCCCCAGTGATCGGGGTCTGGATAAACTCCAGGGATCGGGGTCTGGATAAACTCCAGTGATCGGGGACTGGATAAACTCCCAGTTATCGGGGACTGGATAAACGCCAGTGATCGGGGTCTGGATAAACTCCAGTGATCGGGGACTCTGGATAAACACCAGTGATCGGGGTCTGGATAAACTCCCAGTGATCGGGGTCTGGATACCCCCCAGTGATCGGGGACTGGATAAACTCCAGTGATCGGGGTCTGGATACACCCCAGTGATCGGGGACTGGATAAACTCCAGTGATCGGGGACTGGATAAAATCCTGTGATTGGGGACTGGATAAACTCCCAGTGATCGGGGACTGGATAAACTCCAGTGATCGGGGTCTGGATAAACTCCAGTGATCGGGGACTGGATAAACTCCAGTGATCGGGGTCGGGATACACCCCAGTGATCGGGGTCTGGTTAAACTCCAGTGATCGGGGACTGGATAAACTCCCAGTGATCGGGGACTGGATAAACCCCAGTGATCGGGGACTCTGGATAAACCCCAATGAACGGGGACTGGATAAACCCCAGTGATCGGGTCTCTGGACAAACTCCCAGTGATCGGGGACTGGATAAGCTCCCAGTGATCGGGGACTCTGGATAAACTCCAGTGATCGGGTCTCTGGATAAACTCCCAGTGATCGGGGACTGGATAAGCTCCCAATGATCGGGGACTCTGGATAAACTCCAGTGATCGGGGACTCTGGATAAACTCCAGGGATCGGGGTCTGGATAAACTCCAGTGATCGGGGACTGGATAAGCTCCCAGTGATCGGGGACTGGATAAACGCCAGTGATCGGGGCCTAGATAAACTCCAGTGATCGGGGTCTGGATAAACTCCAGTGATCGGGGACTCTGGATAAACAGCAGTGACCGGGACTGGATAAACTCCCAGTGATCAGGGTCTGGATAAACTCCAGTGATCGGGGTCTGGATACCCCCCAGTGATCGGGGCTGGATAAACTCCAGTGTTCGGGGTCTGGATACACCCCAGTGATCGGGGACTGGATAAACCCCAGTGATCGGAGTCGGGATAATCCCCAGTGATCGGGGTCTGGTTAAACTCCAGTGATCGGGGACTGGATAAACTCCCAGTGATCGGGGACTGGATAAACGCCAGTGATCGGGGACTCTGGATAAACCCCAATGAACGGGGACTCTGGATAAACCCCAGTGATCGGGGACTCTGGATAAAGCCCAATGATCGGGGAATCTGGATAAACTCCAGTGATCTGTGACTGGATAAACCCCAGTGATCGGGTCTCTGGATAAACTCCCAGTGATCGGGGGTTCTGGATAAACAACAGTGATCGGGGTCTGGATAAACTCCAGTGAACGGGGACTGGATAAACTCGCAGTGATCGGGGACTCTGGATAAACTCCAGTGATCGGGGACTGGATGAACACCAGTGATCGGGGTCTGGTTACACCCCAGTGATCGGGGACTCTGGATAAACACCAGTGATCGGGGTCTGGATAAACTCCAGTGATCGGGGACTGGATAAACTCCCAGTGATCGGGGACTCTGGATAAAGTCCAGTGATCGGGGACTCTGGATAAACCCCAGTGATCGGGGACTGGGTGAACTCCAGATATCGGGGTCTCTGGATAAACTACCAGTGATCGGGAACTGGATAAACTCCAGTGATCGGGGACTGGATAAACTCCAGCGATCGGGGTCTGGTTACACCCCAGTGATCGGGGACTCTGGATAAACACCAGTGATCGGGGTCTGGATAAACTCCAGTGATCGGGAACTGGATAAACTCCCAGTGATCGGGGACTCTAGATAAAGTCCAGTGATCGGGGACTCTGGATAAACCCCAGTGATCGGGGACTGGGTGAACTCCAGATATCGGGGTCTCTGGATAAACTCCAGTGATCGGGGTCTGGATACAATCCAGGGATCGGGGTCTGGATAAACCCCAGTGGTCGGGGACTCTGGATAAATTCCCAGTGATCGGGGACTCTGGATAAACTCCAGTGATCGGGGTCTGGATAAACTCTAGGGATCGGGGTTTGGATAAACTCCAGTGATCGGGGCCTAGATAAACTCCAGTGATCCGGGACTGGATAAACTCCAGCGATCGGGGTCTGGATACATCCCAGTGATCGAGGACTCTGGATAAACTCCAGTGATCGGGGACTCTGGATAAACACCAGTGATCGGGGTCTGGATAAACTCCAGTGATCGGGGACTGGATGAACTCCCAGTGATCGGGGTCGCGATAAACTCCAGTGATCGGGGACTGGATAATCTCCAGTGACCGGGGACTGGATACACCCCAGTGATCGGGGTCTGGATAAACTCCAGTGATCGGGGACTGGACACACCCCAGTGATCGGGAACTCTGGATAAACCTCAATGATCGGGGTCTCCGGATAAACTCCCGGTGATCGTGGACTCTGGATAAACTCCAGTGATCGGGGACCCTTAATAAGCTCCAGTGCTCGGGGACTGGATAAACTCCAGTGATCGGGGTGTGGATACACCCCAGTGATCGGGGTCTGGATACACTCCAGTGATCGGGGTCTGGCTAAACTCCAGTGATCGGGGTCTGGATAAACTCCAGTGATCGGGGACTCTGGATAAACCCCAGTGATCGGTGACTCTGGATAAACTCCCAGTGATCGGGGACTCTGGATAAACCCCAGTGATCGGGGACTCTGGATAAACTCCAGTGATCGGGGTCTGGATGCACCTCAGTGATCGGGGTCTGGATAAACCCCAGTGATCGGGGACTCTCGATAAACTCCAGTGATCGGGGTCTGGATACACCCCAGTGATCGGGGACTCTGGATAAACCCCAGTGATCGAGGACTCTGATAAACTCCAGTGATCGGGGTCTGGATACGCCCCAGTGATCGGGGTCTGGATAAACTCCAGGGATCGGGGTCTGGATAAACTCCAGTGATCGGGGACTGGATAAACTCCCAGTTATCGGGGACTGGATAAACGCCAGTGATCGGGGTCTGGATAAACTCCAGTGATCGGGGACTCTGGATAAACACCAGTGATCGGGGTCTGGATAAACTCCCAGTGATCGGGGTCTGGATACCCCCCAGTGATCGGGGACTGGATAAACTCCAGTGATCGGGGTCTGGATACACCCCAGTGATCGGGGACTGGATAAACTCCAGTGATCGGGGACTGGATAAAATCCTGTGATTGGGGACTGGATAAACTCCCAGTGATCGGGGACTGGATAAACTCCAGTGATCGGGGTCTGGATAAACTCCAGTGATCGGGGACTGGATAAACTCCAGTGATCGGGGTCGGGATACACCCCAGTGATCGGGGTCTGGTTAAACTCCAGTGATCGGGGACTGGATAAACTCCCAGTGATCGGGGACTGGATAAACCCCAGTGATCGGGGACTCTGGATAAACCCCAATGAACGGGGACTGGATAAACCCCAGTGATCGGGTCTCTGGACAAACTCCCAGTGATCGGGGACTGGATAAGCTCCCAGTGATCGGGGACTCTGGATAAACTCCAGTGATCGGGTCTCTGGATAAACTCCCAGTGATCGGGGACTGGATAAGCTCCCAGTGATCGGGGACTCTGGATAAACTCCAGTGATCGGGGACTCTGGATAAACCCCCAGTGATCGGGGACTGGATAAACTCCAGTGATCGGGGACTGGATGAACTCCAGTGATCGGGGTCTGGATAAACCCCAGTGATCGGGGACTCTGGATATACCCCAATAATCGGTGACTCTGGATAAACTCCAGTGATCGGGGTCTGGATACAATCCAGGGATCGGGGTCTGGATAAACCCCAGTGGTCGGGGACTCTGGATAAATTCCCAGTGATCGGGGACTCTGGATAAACTCCAGTGATCGGGGTCTGGATAAACTCCAGGGATCGGGGTTTGGATAAACTCCAGTGATCGGGGTCTAGATAAACTCCAGTGATCCGGGACTGGATAAACTCCAGCGATCGGGGTCTGGATACACCCCAGTGATCGAGGACTCTGGATAAACGCCAGTGATCGGGGACTGGATAAAACCCAGTGATCGGGGTCTGGATAAAATCCAGTGATCGGGGACTGGATAAACTCCCAGTGATCGGGGACTGGATAAACTCCAGTGATCGGAGTCTGGATAAACTCCAGTGATCGGGGTCGGGATACACCCCAGTGATCGGGGTCTGGTTAAACTCTAGTGATCGGGGACTGGATAAAACCCAATGAACGGGGACTCTGGATAAAGCCCAGTGATCGGGGAATCTGGATAAACTCCAGGGATCGGGGTCTGGATAAACTCCAGTGATCGGGGACTGGATAAGCTCCCAGTGATCGGGGACTGGATAAACGCCAGTGATCGGGGCCTAGATAAACTCCAGTGATCGGGGTCTGGATAAACTCCAGTGATCGGGGACTCTGGATAAACACCAGTGATCGGGGTCTGTATAAACTCCCAGTGATCGGGGTCTGGATACCCCCCAGTGATCGGGGACTGGATAAACTCCAGTGATCGGGGTCTGGATACACCCCAGTGATCGGGGACTGGATAAACTCCAGTGATCGGGGACTGGATAAAATCCTGTGATTGGGGACTGGATAAACTCCCAGTGATCGGGGACTGGATAAACTCCAGTGATCGGGGTCTGGATAAACTCCAGTGATCGGGGACTGGATAAACTCCAGTGATCGGGGTCGGGATACACCCCAGTGATCGGGGTCTGGTTAAACTCCAGTGATCGGGGACTGGATAAACTCCCAGTGATCGGGGACTGGATAAACCCCAGTGATCGGGGACTCTGGATAAACCCCAATGAACGGGGACTGGATAAACCCCAGTGATCGGGTCTCTGGACAAACTCCCAGTGATCGGGGACTGGATAAGCTCCCAGTGATCGGGGACTCTGGATAAACTCCAGTGATCGGGTCTCTGGATAAACTCCCAGTGATCGGGGACTGGATAAGCTCCCAGTGATCGGGGACTCTGGATAAACTCCAGTGATCGGGGACTCTGGATAAACCCCCAGTGATCGGGGACTGGATAAACTCCAGTGATCGGGGACTGGATGAACTCCAGTGATCGGGGTCTGGATAAACCCCAGTGATCGGGGACTCTGGATAAACCCCAATAATCGGTGACTCTGGATAAACTCCAGTGATCGGGGTCTGGATACAATCCAGGGATCGGGGTCTGGATAAACCCCAGTGGTCGGGGACTCTGGATAAATTCCCAGTGATCGGGGACTCTGGATAAACTCCAGTGATCGGGGTCTGGATAAACTCCAGGGATCGGGGTTTGGATAAACTCCAGTGATCGGGGTCTAGATAAACTCCAGTGATCCGGGACTGGATAAACTCCAGCGATCGGGGTCTGGATACACCCCAGTGATCGAGGACTCTGGATAAACGCCAGTGATCGGGGACTGGATAAAACCCAGTGATCGGGGTCTGGATAAAATCCAGTGATCGGGGACTGGATAAACTCCCAGTGATCGGGGACTGGATAAACTCCAGTGATCGGAGTCTGGATAAACTCCAGTGATCGGGGTCGGGATACACCCCAGTGATCGGGGTCTGGTTAAACTCTAGTGATCGGGGACTGGATAAAACCCAATGAACGGGGACTCTGGATAAAGCCCAGTGATCGGGGAATCTGGATAAACTCCAGGGATCGGGGTCTGGATAAACTCCAGTGATCGGGGACTGGATAAGCTCCCAGTGATCGGGGACTGGATAAACGCCAGTGATCGGGGCCTAGATAAACTCCAGTGATCGGGGTCTGGATAAACTCCAGTGATCGGGGACTCTGGATAAACACCAGTGATCGGGGTCTGGATAAACTCCCAGTGATCGGGGTCTGGATACCCCCCAGTGATCGGGGACTGGATAAACTCCAGTGATCGGGGTCTGGATACACCCCAGGGATCGGGGACTGGATAAACTCCAGTGATCGGGGACTGGATAAAATCCTGTGATTGGGGACTGGATAAACTCCCAGTGATCGGGGACTGGATAAACTCCAGTGATCGGGGTCTGGATACCCCCAGTGATCGGGGCTGGATAAACTCCAGTGATCGGGGTCTGGATACACCCCAGTGATCGGGGACTGGATAAACTCCAGTGATCGGGGACTGGATAAAATCCAGTGATTGGGGACTGGATAAACTCCCAGTGATCTGGGACTGGATAAACGCCAGTGATCGGGGACTCTGGATAAACCCCAATGAACGGGGACTCTGGATAAACCCCAGTGATCGGGGACTCTGGATAAAGCCCAATGATCGGGGACTCTGGATAAACTCCAGTGATCTGGAACTGGATAAACCCCAGTGATCGGGTCTCTGGATAAACTCCCAGTGATCGGGGACTGGATAAGCTCCCAGTGATCGGGGACTCTGGATAAACTCCAGTGATCGGGTCTCTGGATAAACTCCCAGTGATCGGGGACTGGATAAGCTCCCAGTGATCGGGGACTCTGGATAAACTCCAGTGATCGGGGACTCTGGGTAAACCCCAGTGATCGGGGACTGGATAAACTCCAGTGATCGGGGTCTCTGGATAAACCCCCAGTGATCGGGGACTGGATAAACTCCAGTGATCGGGGACTGGATAAACCCCAATGAACGGGGACTCTGGATAAAGCCCAGTGATCGGGGACTCTGGATAAAATCCAGGGACCGGGGTCTGGATAAACTCCAGTGATCGGGGACTGGATAAGCTCCCAGTGATCGGGGACTGGATAAACGCCAGTGATCGGGGCCTAGATAAACTCCAGTGATCGGGGTCTGGATAAACTCCAGTGATCGGGGACTCTGGATAAACACCAGTGATCGGGGTCTGGATAAACTCACAGTGATCGGGGTCTGGATACCCCCCAGTGATCGGGGACTGGATAAACTCCAGTGATCGGGGTCTGGATACACCCCAGTGATCGGGGACTGGATAAACTCCAGTGATCGGGGACTGGATAAAATTCTGTGGTTGGGGACTGGATAAACTCCCAGTGATCGGGGACTGGATAAACTCCAGTGATCGGGGTCTGGATACCCCCCAGTGATCGGGGCTGGATAAACTCCAGTGTTAAGGGTCTGGATACACCCCAGTGATCGGGGACTGGATAAACTCCAGTGATCGGGGACTGGATAAAATCCAGTGATTGGGGACTGGATAAACTCCCAGTGATCTGGGACTGGATAAACCCCAGTGATCGGGGTCGGGATAATCCCCAGTGATCGGGGTCTGGTTAAACTCCAGTGATCGGGGACTGGATAAACTCCCAGTGATCGGGGACTGGATAAACGCCAGTGATCGGGGACTCTGGATAAACCCCAATGAACGGGGACTCTGGATAAACCCCAGTGATCGGGGACTCTGGATAAAGCCCAATGATCGGGGACTCTGGATAAACTCCAGTGATCTGGAACTGGATAAACCCCAGTGATCGGGTCTCTGGATAAACTCCAGTGATCGGGTCTCTGGATAAACTCCCAGTGATCGGGGACTGGATAAGCTCCCAGTGATCGGGGACTCTGGATAAACTCCAGTGATCGGGGACTCTGGGTAAACCCCAGTGATCGGGGACTGGATAAACTCCAGTGATCGGGGTCTCTGGATAAACCCCCAGTGATCGGGGACTGGATAAACTCCAGTGATCGGGGACTGGATAAACCCCAATGAACGGGGACTCTGGATAAAGCCCAGTGATCGGGGACTCTGGATAAACTCCAGGGACCGGGGTCTGGATAAACTCCAGTGATCGGGGACTGGATAAGCTCCCAGTGATCGGGGACTGGATAAACGCCAGTGATCGGGGCCTAGATAAACTCCAGTGATCGGGGTCTGGATAAACTCCAGTGATCGGGGACTCTGGATAAACAGCAGTGACCGGGACTGGATAAACTCCCAGTGATCAGGGTCTGGATAAACTCCAGTGATCGGGGTCTGGATACCCCCCAGTGATCGGGGACTGGATAAACTCCAGTGATCGGGGACTGGATAAAATCCAGTGATTGGGGACTGGATAAACTCCCAGTGATCGGGGACTGGATAAACTCCAGTGATCGGGGTCTGGATAAACTCCAGTGATCGGGGACTGGATAAACCCCAGTGATCGGGGTCGGGATAATCCCCAGTGATCGGGCTCTGGTTAAACTCCAGTGATCGGGGACTGGATAAACTCCCAGTGATCGGGGACTGGATAAACGCCAGTGATCGGGGACTCTGGATAAACCCCAATGAACGGGGACTCTGGATAAACCCCAGTGATCGGGGACTCTGGATAAAGCCCAATGATCGGGGAATCTGTATAAACTCCAGTGATCTGTGACTGGATAAACCCCAGTGATCGGGTCTCTGGATAAACTCCCAGTGATCGGGGGCTCTGGATAAACAACAGCGATCGGGGTCTGGATAAACTCCAGTGAACGGGGACTGGATAAACTCGCAGTGATCGGGGACTCTGGCTAAACTCCAGTGATCGGGGACTGGATGAACACCAGTGATCGGGTTCTCTGGATAAACTCCAGTGATCGGGGTCTGGATACACCCCAGTGATCGGGGTCTGGATAAACTCCAGGGATCGGGGTCTGGATAAAATCCAGCGATCGGGGTCTGGTTACACCCCAGTGATCGGGGACTCTGGATAAACACCAGTGATCGGGGTCTGGATAAACTCCAGTGATCGGGGACTGGATGAACTCCCAGTGATCGGGGACTCTGGATAAAGTCCAGTGATCGGGGACTCTGGATAAACCCCAGTGATCGGGGACTGGGTGAACTCCAGATATCGGGGTCTCTGGATAAACTACCAGTGATCGGGGACTGGATAAACTCCAGTGATCGGGGACTGGATAAACTCCAGTGATCGGGGACTCTGGATAAACCCCAGTCATCAGGTACTCTGAATAAACTCCAGTGATCGGGGACTCTGGATAAACCCCAGTGATCGGGGACTGGATAAACTCCAGTGATCGGGGACTGGATAAACTCCAGTGATCGGGGTCTCTGGGTAAACCCCAGTGATTAGGGACTCTGGATAAACTCCCAGTGATCGGGGACTCTGGATAAACTCCAGTGATCGGGGACCGGATAAACTCCCAGTGATCGGGGCCTGGATACACCCCAGTGATCGGGGACTGGGTAAACTCCAGTGATCGGGGACTGGATAAACTCCAGTGATCGGGGACTCTGGATAAACTCCAGTGATCGGGGACTGGATAAACTCCAGTGATCGGGGTCGGGATACACCCCAGTGATCGGGGTCTGGATAAACTCCAGTCATCGGGGACTGGATAAACCCCAGTGATCGGGGACTCTGGATAAACCCCAATGATCGGGGAGTCTGGATAAACCCCAATGATCGGGGACTCTGGATAAACTCCAGTGATCTGGGACTGGATAAACCCCAGTGATCGGGGACTGGATAAACCCCAGTGATCGGGGACTCTGGATAAACTCCTGTGATCGGTGACTAGATAAACTCCGAGTGATCGGGTCTCTGGATAAACTCTCAGTGATCGGGGACTGGATAAACTCCCAGTGATCGGGGACTCTGGATAAACACCAGTGATCGGGGACTCTGGATAAACCCCAGTGATCGGGGACTGGATAAACTCCAGTGATCGGGGTCTCTGGATAAACCCCCAGTGATCGGGGACTGGATAAACTCCAGTGATTGGGGACTGGATAAACTCCAGTGATCGGGGTCTGGATAAAGCCCAGTGATCGGGGACTCTGGATAAACCCCAATAATCAGGGATTCTGGATAAACTCCAGTGATCGGGATCTGGATACACCCCAGTGATCGGGGTCTGGATAAACTCCAGGGATCGGGGTCTGGATAAACGCCAGTGATCGGGGACTGGATAAACTCCCTGTGATCGGGGACTGGATGAACTCCAGTGATCGGGGCCTAGATAAACTCCAGTGATCGAGGACTGGATAAACTCCAGCGATCGGGGTCTGGATACACCCCAGTGATCAGGCTCTGGATAAACTCCAGTGATCGGGGACTCTGGATAAACACCAGTGATCGGGGTCTGGATAAACACCAGTGATCGGGGTCTGGATAAACTCCAGAGATCGGTGACTGGATAAACTCCCAGTGTTCGGGGTCTGGATAAAGTCCAGTGATCGGGGACTGGATAAACTCCAGTGATCGGGGACTGGATAAACTCCAGTGATCGGGGACTGGATAAACTCCGAGTGATCGGGTCTCTGGATACACTCTCAGTGATCGGGGACTGGATAAACTCCGAGTGATCGGGGACTCTGGATAAACACCAGTGATCGGGGACTCTGCATAAACCACAGTGATCGGGGACTGGATAAACTCCAGTGATCGGGGTCTGGATAAAGCCCAGTGATCGGGGACTCTGGATAAACCCCAATAATCGGGGACTCTGGATAAACTCCAGTGATCGGGGTCTGGATACACCCCAGTGATCGGGGTCTGGATAAACTCCAGGGATCGGGGTCTGGATAAACTCCAGTGATCGGGGACTGGATAAACTCCCTGTGATCGGGGACTGGATAAACTCCAGTGATCGGGGCCTAGATAAACCCCAGTGATCGGGGACTGGATAAACTCCAGCGATCGGGGACTGGATACACCCCAGTGATCGAGGTCTGGATAAACTCCAGTAATCGGGGACTCTGGATAAACACCAGTGATCGGGGTCTGGATAAACTCCAGAGATCGGGGACTGGATAAACTCCAAGTGATCGGGGTCTGGATAAACTCCAGTGATCGGGGACTGGATAAACTCCAGTGATCGGGGTCTGGATACACCCAGTGATCGGGAACTGGATAAACTCCAGTGATCGTGGTCTGGATACACCCCAGTGATCGGGGACTGGATAAACTCCAGTGATCGGGGACTCTGAATAAACTCCCGTGATCGAGGACTGGATAAACTCCAGTGACCGGGGTCGGGATACAACCCAGTGATCAGGGTCTGGATAAACTCCAGTGATCGGGGACTGGATAAACACCAGTGATCGGGGACTCTAGATAAACCCCAATGATCGGGGAGTCTGGATAAACCCCAATGATCGGGGACTCTGGATAAACTCCAGTGATCTGGGACTGGATAAACCACTATGATCGGGTACTGGATAAACCCCAGTGATCGGGGACTCGATAAACCCCAGTGATCGGGGACTCTGGATAAAGTCCAGTGATCGGGGACTGGATAAACTCCGAGTGATCGGGTCTCTGGATAAACTCTCAGTGATCGGGGACTGGATAAACTCAGAATGATCGGGGACTCTGGATAAACTCCCGTGATCGGGGACTCAGGATAAACCCCAGTGATCGGGGACTGGATAAACTCCAGTGATCGGGGTCACTGGATAAACCCCCAGTGATCGGGTACTGGATAAACTCCAGTGATCGGGGACTGGATAAACTCCAGTGATCGGGGTCTGGATAAAGCCCAGTGATCGGGGACTCTGGATAAACCCCAATAATCGGGGACTCTGGATAAACTCCAGTGATCGGGGTCTGGATAGACTCCAGTGATCGGGATCTGGATAAACTCCAGGGATCGGGGTCTGGATAAACTCCAGCGATCGGGGTCTGGATACACCCCAGTGATCGGGGACTCTGGATAAACTCCAGTGATCGGGGGCTCTGGATAAACACCAGTGATCGGGGTCTGGATACACTCCAGTGATCGGGGACTCTGGATAAACTCCATTGATCGGGGATGGATAAACTGCCAGTGATATGGGACTCTGGATAAACTCCAGTGATCGGGGACTCTGGATAAACTCCAGTGATCGGGGACTCTGGATAAACCACAATGATAGGGGACTATGGATAAACCCCAGTGATCGGGGACTCTGGATAAACCCCAGTGATCGGGGACTGGATAAACTCCAGTGATCGGGGACTAGATAAACCCCAGTGATCGGGGACTGGATAAAATCCAGTGATCGGGGTCTGGATAAACTCCTGTGATCGGGGACTGCATAAACTCCAGTGATCGGGGTGTGGATACCGTACAGTGATCGGGGTCTGGATAAACTCCAGTGATCGGGGACTGGATAAACTCCCAGTGATATGGGATTCTGGATAAACTCCAGTGATCGGGGACTGGATACACTCCAGTGATCGGCGACTCTGGATAAACCCCAGTGATCAGGGACTCTGGATAAACTCCAGTGATCGGGGTATCTGGATAAACACCAGTGATCGGGGACTGGATAAAATCCAGTGATCGGGGACTCTGGGTAAACCTCAGTGATTGGGGCCTCTGGATAAACTCCCAGTGATCGAGGACTCTGGATAAACTCCAGTGATCGGGGTCTCTGGATAAACCCCCAGTGATCGGGGACTGGATAAACTCCAGTGATCGGGGACTGGATAAACTCCAGTGATCGAGGTCTGGATAAAGCCCAGTGATCGGGGACTCTGGATAAACCCAATAATCGGGGACTCTGGATAAACTCCAGTGATCAGGGTCTGGATAGACCCCAGTGATCGGGATCTGGATAAACTCCAGTGATCGGGGTCTGGATAAACTCCAGCGATCGGGGTCTGGATACACCCCAGTGATCGGGCACACTGGATAAACTCCAGTGATCGGGGGCTCTGGATAAACACCAGTGATTGGGGTCTGGATAAACTCCAGTGATCGGGGACTGGATAAACTCCCAGTGATCGGGGAGTCTGGATAAACTCCCAGTGATATGGGACTCTGGATAAACTCCAGTGATCGGGGACTCTGGATAAACTCCAGTGATTGGGGACTCTGGATAAACCACAATGATAGGGGACTATGGATAAACCCCAGTGATCGGGGACTCTGGATAAACCCCAGTGATCGAGGACTGGATAAACTCCAGTGATCGGGGACTGGATAAACTCCAGTGATCGGGGTCTGGATAAACTCCAGTGATCGGGGACTGGATAAACCCCAGTGATCGGGGACTCTGGATAAACCCCAATGATCGGGGAGTCTGGATAAACCCCAATAATCGGGGACTCTGGATAAACTCCAGTGATCTGGGACTGGATAAACCCCAGTGATCGGGGACTGGATAAACCCCAGTGATCGGGGACTCTGGATAAACTCCTGTGATCGGTGACTAGATAAACTCCGAGTGATCGGGTCTCTGGATAAACTCTCAGTGATCGGGGACTGGATAAACTCCCAGTGATCGGGGACTCTGGATAAACACCAGTGATCGGGGACTCTGGATAAACCCCAGTGATCGGGGACTGGATAAACTCCAGTGATCGGGGTCTCTGGATAAACTCCAGTGATCGGGGACTGGATAAACTCCCTGTGATCGGGGACTGGATAAACTCCAGTGATCGGGACCTAGATAAACTCCAGTGATCGGGGACTGGATAAACTCCAGCGATCGGGGTCTGGATACACCCCAGTGATCAGGCTCTGGATAAACTCCAGTGATCGGGGACTCTGGATAAACACCAGTGATCGGGGTCTGGATAAACTCCAGAGATCGGTGACTGGATAAACTCCCAGTGTTCGGGGTCTGGATAAAGTCCAGTGATCGGGGACTGGATAAACTCCAGTGATCGGGGACTGGATAAACTCCGAGTGATCGGGTCTCTGGATAAACTCTCAGTGATCGGGGACTGGATAAACTCCGAGTGATCGGGGACTCTGGATAAACACCAGTGATCGGGGACTCTGCATAAACCACAGTGATCGGGGACTGGATAAACTCCAGTGATCGGGGTCTGGATAAAGCCCAGTGATCGGGGACTCTGGATAAACCCCAATAATCGGGGACTCTGGATAAACTCCAGTGATCGGGGTCTGGATACACCCCAGTGATCGGGGTCTGGATAAACTCCAGGGATCGGGGTCTGGATAAACTCCAGTGATCGGGGACTGGATAAACTCCCTGTGATCGGGGACTGGATAAACTCCAGTGATCGGGGCCTAGATAAACCCCAGTGATCGGGGACTGGATAAACTTCAGCGATCGGGGTCTGGATACACCCCAGTGATCGAGGTCTGGATAAACTCCAGTAATCGGGGACTCTGGATAAACACCAGTGATCGGGGTCTGGATAAACTCCAGAGATCGGGGACTGGATAAACTCCAAGTGATCGGGGTCTGGATAAACTCCAGTGATCGGGGTCTGGATACACCCAGTGATCGGGAACTGGATAAACTCCAGTGATCGTGGTCTGGATACACCCCAGTGATCGGGGACTGGATAAACTCCAGTGATCGGGGACTCTGAATAAACTCCAGTGATCGAGGACTGGATAAACTCCAGTGACCGGGGTCGGGATACAACCCAGTGATCAGGGTCTGGATAAACTCCAGTGATCGGGGACTGGATAAACACCAGTGATCGGGGACTCTAGATAAACCCCAATGATCGGGAAGTCTGGATAAACCCCAATGATCGGGGACTCTGGATAAACTCCAGTGATCTGGGACTGGATAAACCACTATGATCGGGTACTGGATAAACCCCAGTGATCGGGGACTCGATAAACCCCAGTGATCGGGGACTCTGGATAAAGTCCAGTGATCGGGGACTGGATAAACTCCGAGTGATCGGGTCTCTGGATAAACTCTCAGTGATCGGGGACTGGATAAACTCAGAATGATCGGGGACTCTGGATAAACTCCCGTGATCGGGGACTCAGGATAAACCCCAGTGATCGGGGACTGGATAAACTCCAGTGATCGGGGACTGGAAAAACTCCAGTGATCGGGGTCTGGATAAAGCCCAGTGATCGGGGACTCTGGATAAACCCCAATAATCGGGGACTCTGGATAAACTCCAGTGATCGGGGTGTGGATAGACCCCAGTGATCGGGATCTGGATAAACTCCAGGGATCGGGGTCTGGATAAACTCCAGCGATCTGGGTCTGGATACACCCCAGTGATCGGGGACTCTGGATAAACTCCAGTGATCGGGGGGTCTGGATACACTCCAGTGATCGGGGACTCTGGATAAACTCCATTGATCGGGGATGGATAACCTTCCAGTGATATGGGACTCTGGATAAACTCCAGTGATCGGGGACTCTGGATAAACTCCAGTGATCGGCGACTCTGGATAAACCACAATGATAGGGGACTATGGATAAACCCCAGTGATCGGGGACTCTGGATAAACCCCAGTGATCGGGGACTGGATAAACTCCAGTGATCGGGGACTGGATAAACCCCAGTGATCGGGGACTGGATAAAATCCAGTGATCGGGGTCTGGATAAACTCCAGTGATCGGGGACAGCATAAACTCCAGTGATCGGGGTGTGGATACCGTACAGTGATCGGGGTCTGGATAAACTCCAGTGATCGGGGACTGGATAAACTCCCAGTGATATGGGATTCTGGATAAACTCCAGTGATCGGGGACTGGATACACTCCAGTGATCGGCGACTCTGGATAAACCCCAGTGATCAGGGGCTCTGGATAAACTCCAGTGATCGGGGTCTCTGGGTAAACACCAGTGATCGGGGACTGGATAAAATCCAGTGATCGGGGACTCTGGGTAAACCTCAGTGATTGGGGCCTCTGGATAAACTCCCAGTGATCGAGGACTCTGGATAAACTCCAGTGATCGGGGTCTCTGGATAAACCCCCAGTGATCGGGGACTGGATAAACTCCAGTGATCGGGGACTGGATAAACTCCAGTGATCGAGGTCTGGATAAAGCCCAGTGATCGGGGACTCTGGATAAACCCAATAATCGGGGACTCTGGATAAACTCCAGTGATCAGGGTCTGGATAGACCCCAGTGATCGGGATCTGGATAAACTCCAGTGATCGGGGTCTGGATAAACTCCAGCGATCGGGGTCTGGATACACCCCAGTGATCGGGGACACTGGATAAACTCCAGTGATCGGGGGCTCTGGATAAACACCAGTGATCGGGGTCTGGATAAACTCCAGTGATCGGGGACTGGATAAACTCCCAGTGATCGGGGACTCTGGATAAACTCCAGTGATCGGGGACTCTGGATAAACTCCCAGTGATATGGGACTCTGGATAAACTCCAGTGATCGGGGACTCTGGATAAACTCCAGTGATTGGGGACTCTGGATAAACCACAATGATAGGGGACTATGGATAAACCCCAGTGATCGGGGACTGGATAAACTCCAGTGATCGGGGACTGGATAAACTCCAGTGATCGGGGTCTGGATAAACTCCAGTGATCGGGGACTGCATAAACTCCAGTGATCGGGGTGTGGATACCGTACAGTGATCGGGGTCTGTATAAACTCCAGTGATCGGGGACTGGATAAACTCCCAGTGATATGGGATTCTGGATAAACTCCAGTGATCGGGGACTGGATAAACTCCAGTGATCGGCGACTCTGGATAAACCCGAGTGATCAGGGACTCTGGATAAACTCCAGTGATCGGGGTCTCTGGATAAACACCAGTGATCGGGGACTGGATAAACTCCAGTGATCGGGGACTCTGGGTAAACCTCAGTGATTGGGGACTCTGGATAAACTCCCAGTGATCGAGGACTCTGGATAAACCTAAGAGATCGGGGACTCTGGATAAACTCCAGTGATCGCGGACCGGATAAACTCCCAGTGATCGGGTCTGGATACACCCCAGTGATCGGGGTCTCGATAAACTCCAGTGATCGGGGTCTGGATAACGTCCAGTGATCGGGGACTGGATAAACTCCCAGTGATCGGGGACTGGATAAAATCCTGTGATTGGGGACTGGATAAACTCCCAGTGATCGGGGACTGGATAAACTCCAGTGATCGGGGACTGGATAAACTCCAGTGATCGGGGTCGGGATACACCCCAGTGATCGGGGTCTGGTTAAACTCCCGTGATCGGGGACTGGATAAACTCCCAGTGATCGGGGACTGGATAAACCCCAGTGATCGGGGACTCTGGATAAACCCCAATGAACGTGGACTGGATAAACCCCAGTGATCGGGTCTCTGGACAAACTCCCAGTGATCGGGGACTGGATAAGCTCCCAGTGATCGGGGACTCTGGATAAACTCCAGTGATCGGGTCTCTGGATAAACTCCCAGTGATCGGGGACTGGATAAGCTCCCAGTGATCGGGGACTCTGGATAAACTCCAGTGATCGGGGACTCTGGATAAACCCCCAGTGATCGGGGACTGGATAAACTCCAGTGATCGGGGACTGGATGAACTCCAGTGATCGGGGTCTGGATAAACCCCAGTGATCGGGGACTCTGGATAAACCCCAATAATCGGTGACTCTGGATAAACTCCAGTGATCGGGGTCTGGATACAATCCAGGGATCGGGGTCTGGATAAACCCCAGTGGTCGGGGACTCTGGATAAATTCCCAGTGATCGGGGACTCTGGATAAACTCCAGTGATCGGGGTCTGGATAAACTCCAGGGATCGGGGTTTGGATAAACTCCAGTGATCGGGGTCTAGATAAACTCCAGTGATCCGGGACTGGATAAACTCCAGCGATCGGGGTCTGGATACACCCCAGTGATCGAGGACTCTGGATAAACGCCAGTGATCGGGGACTGGATAAAACCCAGTGATCGGGGTCTGGATAAAATCCAGTGATCGGGGACTGGATAAACTCCCAGTGATCGGGGACTGGATAAACTCCAGTGATCGGAGTCTGGATAAACTCCAGTGATCGGGGTCGGGATACACCCCAGTGATCGGGGTCTGGTTAAACTCTAGTGATCGGGGACTGGATAAAACCCAATGAACGGGGACTCTGGATAAAGCCCAGTGATCGGGGAATCTGGATAAACTCCAGGGATCGGGGTCTGGATAAACTCCAGTGATCGGGGACTGGATAAGCTCCCAGTGATCGGGGACTGGATAAACGCCAGTGATCGGGGCCTAGATAAACTCCAGTGATCGGGGTCTGGATAAACTCCAGTGATCGGGGACTCTGGATAAACACCAGTGATCGGGGTCTGGATAAACTCCCAGTGATCGGGGTCTGGATACCCCCCAGTGATCGGGGACTGGATAAACTCCAGTGATCGGGGTCTGGATACACCCCAGTGATCGGGGACTGGATAAACTCCAGTGATCGGGGACTGGATAAAATCCTGTGATTGGGGACTGGATAAACTCCCAGTGATCGGGGACTGGATAAACTCCAGTGATCGGGGTATGGATAAACTCCAGTGATCGGGGACTGGATAAACTCCAGTGATCGGGGTCGGGATACACCCCAGTGATCGGGGTCTGGTTAAACTCCAGTGATCGGGGACTGGATAAACTCCCAGTGATCGGGGACTGGATAAACCCCAGTGATCGGGGACTCTGGATAAACCCCAATGAACGGGGACTGGATAAACCCCAGTGATCGGGTCTCTGGACAAACTCCCAGTGATCGGGGACTGGATAAGCTCCCAGTGATCGGGGACTCTGGATAAACTCCAGTGATCGGGTCTCTGGATAAACTCCCAGTGATCGGGGACTGGATAAGCTCCCAGTGATCGGGGACTCTGGATAAACTCCAGTGATCGGGGACTCTGGATAAACCCCCAGTGATCGGGGACTGGATAAACTCCAGTGATCGGGGACTGGATGAACTCCAGTGATCGGGGTCTGGATAAACCCCAGTGATCGGGGACTCTGGATAAACCCCAATAATCGGTGACTCTGGATAAACTCCAGTGATCGGGGTCTGGATACAATCCAGGGATCGGGGTCTGGATAAACCCCAGTGGTCGGGGACTCTGGATAAATTCCCAGTGATCGGGGACTCTGGATAAACTCCAGTGATCGGGGTCTGGATAAACTCCAGGGATCGGGGTTTGGATAAACTCCAGTGATCGGGGTCTAGATAAACTCCAGTGATCCGGGACTGGATAAACTCCAGCGATCGGGGTCTGGATACACCCCAGTGATCGAGGACTCTGGATAAACGCCAGTGATCGGGGACTGGATAAAACCCAGTGATCGGGGTCTGGATAAAATCCAGTGATCGGGGACTGGATAAACTCCCAGTGATCGGGGACTGGATAAACTCCAGTGATCGGAGTCTGGATAAACTCCAGTGATCGGGGTCGGGATACACCCCAGTGATCGGGGTCTGGTTAAACTCTAGTGATCGGGGACTGGATAAAACCCAATGAACGGGGACTCTGGATAAAGCCCAGTGATCGGGGAATCTGGATAAACTCCAGGGATCGGGGTTTGGATAAACTCCAGTGATCGGGGACTGGATAAGCTCCCAGTGATCGGGGACTGGATAAACGCCAGTGATCGGGGCCTAGATAAACTCCAGTGATCGGGGTCTGGATAAACTCCAGTGATCGGGGACTCTGGATAAACACCAGTGATCGGGGTCTGGATAAACTCCCAGTGATCGGGGTCTGGATACCCCCCAGTGATCGGGGACTGGATAAACTCCAGTGATCGGGGTCTGGAAACACCCCAGTGATCGGGGACTGGATAAACTCCAGTGATCGGGGACTGGATAAAATCCTGTGATTGGGGACTGGATAAACTCCCAGTGATCGGGGACTGGATAAACTCCAGTGATCGGGGTCTGGATACCCCCCAGTGATCGGGGCTGGATAAACTCCAGTGTTAAGGGTCTGGATACACCCCAGTGATCGGGGACTGGATAAACTCCAGTGATCGGGGACTGGATAAAATCCAGTGATTGGGGACTGGATAAACTCCCAGTGATCTGGGACTGGATAAATCCCAGTGATCGGGGTCGGGATAATCCCCAGTGATCGGGGTCTGGTTAAACTCCAGTGATCGGGGACTGGATAAACTCCCAGTGATCGGGGACTGGATAAACGCCAGTGATCGGGGACTCTGGATAAACCCCAATGAACGGGGACTCTGGATAAACCCCAGTGATCGGGGACTCTGGATAAAGCCCAATGATCGGGGACTCTGGATAAACTCCAGTGATCTGGAACTGGATAAACCCCAGTGATCGGGTCTCTGGATAAACTCCCAGTGATCGGGGACTGGATAAGCTCCCAGTGATCGGGGACTCTGGATAAACTCCAGTGATCGGGTCTCTGGATAAACTCCCAGTGATCGGGGACTGGATAAGCGCCCAGTGATCGGGGACTCTGGATAAACTCCAGTGATCGGGGACTCTGGGTAAACCCCAGTGATCGGGGACTGGATAAACTCCAGTGATCGGGGTCTCTGGATAAACCCCCAGTGATCGGGGACTGGATAAACTCCAGTGATCGGGGACTGGATAAACCCCAATGAACGGGGACTCTGGATAAAGCCCAGTGATCGGGGACTCTGGATAAAATCCAGGGACCGGGGTCTGGATAAACTCCAGTGATCGGGGACTGGATAAGCTCCCAGTGATCGGGGACTGGATAAACGCCAGTGATCGGGGCCTAGATAAACTCCAGTGATCGGGGTCTGGATAAACTCCAGTGATCGGGGACTCTGGATAAACACCAGTGATCGGGGTCTGGATAAACTCACAGTGATCGGGGTCTGGATACCCCCCAGTGATCGGGGACTGGATAAACTCCAGTGATCGGGGTCTGGATACACCCCAGTGATCGGGGACTGGATAAACTCCAGTGATCGGGGACTGGATAAAATCCTGTGATTGGGGACTGGATAAACTCCCAGTGATCGGGGACTGGATAAACTCCAGTGATCGGGGTCTGGATACCCCCCAGTGATCGGGGCTGGATAAACTCCAGTGTTAAGGGTCTGGATACACCCCAGTGATCGGGGACTGGATAAACTCCAGTGATCGGGGACTGGATAAAATCCAGTGATTGGGGACTGGATAAACTCCCAGTGATCTGGGACTGGATAAACCCCAGTGATCGGGGTCGGGATAATCCCCAGTGATCGGGGTCTGGTTAAACTCCAGTGATCGGGGACTGGATAAACTCCCAGTGATCGGGGACTGGATAAACGCCAGTGATCGGGGACTCTGGATAAACCCCAATGAACGGGGACTCTGGATAAACCCCAGTGATCGGTGACTTTGGATAAAGCCCAATGATCGGGGACTCTGGATAAACTCCAGTGATCTGGAACTGGATAAACCCCAGTGATCGGGTCTCTGGATAAACTCCAGTGATCGGGTCTCTGGATAAACTCCCAGTGATCGGGGACTGGATAAGCTCCCAGTGATCGGGGACTCTGGATAAACTCCAGTGATCGGGGACTCTGGGTAAACCCCAGTGATCGGGGTCTGGATAAACTCCCAGTGATCGGGGTCTGGATACCCCCCAGTGATCGGGGACTGGATAAACTCCAGTGATCGGGGTCTGGAAACACCCCAGTGATCGGGGACTGGATAAACTCCAGTGATCGGGGACTGGATAAAATCCTGTGATTGGGGACTGGATAAACTCCCAGTGATCGGGGACTGGATAAACTCCAGTGATCGGGGTCTGGATACCCCCCAGTGATCGGGGCTGGATAAACTCCAGTGTTAAGGGTCTGGATACACCCCAGTGATCGGGGACTGGATAAACTCCAGTGATCGGGGACTGGATAAAATCCAGTGATTGGGGACTGGATAAACTCCCAGTGATCTGGGACTGGATAAATCCCAGTGATCGGGGTCGGGATAATCCCCAGTGATCGGGGTCTGGTTAAACTCCAGTGATCGGGGACTGGATAAACTCCCAGTTATCGGGGACTGGATAAACGCCAGTGATCGGGGACTCTGGATAAACCCCAATGAACGGGGACTCTGGATAAACCCCAGTGATCGGGGACTCTGGATAAAGCCCAATGATCGGGGACTCTGGATAAACTCCAGTGATCTGGAACTGGATAAACCCCAGTGATCGGGTCTCTGGATAAACTCCCAGTGATCGGGGACTGGATAAGCTCCCAGTGATCGGGGACTGGATAAGCTCCCAGTGATCGGGGACTCTGGATAAACTCCAGTGATCGGGGACTCTGGGTAAACCCCAGTGATCGGGGACTGGATAAACTCCAGTGATCGGGGTCTCTGGATAAACCCCCAGTGATCGGGGACTGGATAAACTCCAGTGATCGGGGACTGGATAAACCCCAATGAACGGGGACTCTGGATAAAGCCCAGTGATCGGGGACTCTGGATAAAATCCAGGGACCGGGGTCTGGATAAACTCCAGTGATCGGGGACTGGATAAGCTCCCAGTGATCGGGGACTGGATAAACGCCAGTGATCGGGGCCTAGATAAACTCCAGTGATCGGGGTCTGGATAAACTCCAGTGATCGGGGACTCTGGATAAACACCAGTGATCGGGGTCTGGATAAACTCACAGTGATCGGGGTCTGGATACCCCCCAGTGATCGGGGACTGGATAAACTCCAGTGATCGGGGTCTGGATACACCCCAGTGATCGGGGACTGGATAAACTCCAGTGATCGGGGACTGGATAAAATCCTGTGATTGGGGACTGGATAAACTCCCAGTGATCGGGGACTGGATAAACTCCAGTGATCGGGGTCTGGATACCCCCCAGTGATCGGGGCTGGATAAACTCCAGTGTTAAGGGTCTGGATACACCCCAGTGATCGGGGACTGGATAAACTCCAGTGATCGGGGACTGGATAAAATCCAGTGATTGGGGACTGGATAAACTCCCAGTGATCTGGGACTGGATAAACCCCAGTGATCGGGGTCGGGATAATCCCCAGTGATCGGGGTCTGGTTAAACTCCAGTGATCGGGGACTGGATAAACTCCCAGTGATCGGGGACTGGATAAACGCCAGTGATCGGGGACTCTGGATAAACCCCAATGAACGGGGACTCTGGATAAACCCCAGTGATCGGGGACTCTGGATAAAGCCCAATGATCGGGGACTCTGGATAAACTCCAGTGATCTGGAACTGGATAAACCCAGTGATCGGGTCTCTGGATAAACTCCAGTGATCGGGTCTCTGGATAAACTCCCAGTGATCGGGGACTGGATAAGCTCCCAGTGATCGGGGACTCTGGATAAACTCCAGTGATCGGGGACTCTGGGTAAACCCCAGTGATCGGGGACTGGATAAACTCCAGTGATCGGGGTCTCTGGATGAACCCCCAGTGATCGGGGACTGGATAAACTCCAGTGATCGGGGACTGGATAAACCCCAATGAACGGGGACTCTGGATAAAGCCCAGTGATCGGGGACTCTGGATAAACTCCAGGGACCGGGGTCTGGATAAACTCCAGTGATCGGGGACTGGATAAGCTCCCAGTGATCGGGGACTGGATAAACGCCAGTGATCGGGGCCTAGATAAACTCCAGTGATCGGGGTCTGGATAAACTCCAGTGATCGGGGACTCTGGATAAACAGCAGTGACCGGGACTGGATAAACTCCCAGTGATCAGGGTCTGGATAAACTCCAGTGATCGGGGTCTGGATACCCCCCAGTGATCGGGGACTGGATAAACTCCAGTGATCGGGGACTGGATAAAATCCAGTGATTGGGGACTGGATAAACTCCCAGTGATCGGGGACTGGATAAACTCCAGTGATCGGGGTCTGGATAAACTCCAGTGATCGGGGACTGGATAAACCCCAGTGATCGGGGTCGGGATAATCCCCAGTGATCGGGGTCTGGTTAAACTCCAGTGATCGGGGACTGGATAAATCACAGTGATCGGGGACTGGATAAACGCCAGTGATCGGGGACTCTGGATAAACCCCAATGAACGGGGACTCTGGATAAACCCCAGTGATCGGGGACTCTGGATAAAGCCCAATGATCGGGGAATCTGGATAAACTCCAGTGATCTGTGACTGGATAAACCCCAGTGATCGGGTCTCTGGATAAACTCCCAGTGATCGGGGGCTCTGGATAAACAACAGTGATCGGGGTCTGGATAAACTCCAGTGAACGGGGACTGGATAAACTCGCAGTGATCGGGGACTCTGGCTAAACTCCAGTGATCGGGGACTGGATGAACACCAGTGATCGGGTTCTCTGGATAAACTCCAGTGATCGGGGTCTGGATACACCCCAGTGATCGGGGTCTGGATAAACTCCAGGGATCGGGGTCTGGATAAAATCCAGCGATCGGGGTCTGGTTACACCCCAGTGATCGGGGACTCTGGATAAACACCAGTGATCGGGGTCTGGATAACTCCAGTGATCGGGGACTGGATGAACTCCCAGTGATCGGGGACTCTGGATAAAGTCCAGTGATCGGGGACTCTGGATAAACCCCAGTGATCGGGGACTGGGTGAACTCCAGATATCGGGGTCTCTGGATAAACTACCAGTGATCGGGGACTGGATAAACTCCAGTGATCGGGGACTGGATAAACTCCAGTGATCGGGGTCTCTGGGTAAACCCCAGTGATTAGGGACTCTGGATAAACTCCCAGTGATCGGGGACTCTGGATAAACTCCAGTGATCGGGGACCGGATAAACTCCCAGTGATCGGGGCATGGATACACCCCAGTGATCGGGGACTGGGTAAACTCCAGTGATCGGGGACTGGATAAACTCCAGTGATCGGGGACTCTGGATAAACTCCAGTGATCGGGGACTGGATACACTCCAGTGATCGGGGTCGGGATACACCCCAGTGATCGGGGTCTGGATAAACTCCAGTCATCGGGGACTGGATAAACCCCAGTGATCGGGGACTCTGGATAAACCCCAATGATCGGGGAGTCTGGATAAACCCCAATGATCGGGGACTCTGGATAAACTCCAGTGATCTGGGACTGGATAAACCCCAGTGATCGGGGACTGGATAAACCCCAGTGATCGGGGACTCTGGATAAACTCCTGTGATCGGTGACTAGATAAACTCCGAGTGATCGGGTCTCTGGATAAACTCTCAGTGATCGGGGACTGGATAAACTCCCAGTGATCGGGGACTCTGGATAAACACCAGTGATCGGGGACTCTGGATAAACCCCAGTGATCGGGGACTGGATAAACTCCAGTGATCGGGGTCTCTGGATAAACCCCCAGTGATCGGGGACTGGATAAACTCCAGTGATTGGGGACTGGATAAACTCCAGTGATCGGGGTCTGGATAAAGCCCAGTGATCGGGGACTCTGGATAAACCCCAATAATCAGGGATTCTGGATAAACTCCAGTGATCGGGATCTGGATACACCCCAGTGATCGGGGTCTGGATAAACTCCAGGGATCGGGGTCTGGATAAACGCCAGTGATCGGGGACTGGATAAACTCCCAGTGATCGGGGACTGGATAAACTCCAGTGATCGGGGTCTGGATACCCCCCAGTGATCGGGGCTGGATAAACTCCAGTGTTAAGGGTCTGGATACACCCCAGTGATCGGGGACTGGATAAACTCCAGTGATCGGGGTCGGGATAATCCCCAGTGATCGGGGTCTGGTTAAACTCCAGTGATCGGGGACTGGATAAACTCCCAGTGATCGGGGACTGGATAAACGCCAGTGATCGGGGACTCTGGATAAACCCCAATGAACGGGGACTCTGGATAAACCCCAGTGATCGGGGACTCTGGATAAAGCCCAATGATCGGGGACTCTGGATAAACTCCAGTGATCTGGAACTGGATAAACCCAGTGATCGGGTCTCTGGATAAACTCCAGTGATCGGGTCTCTGGATAAACTCCCAGTGATCGGGGACTGGATAAGCTCCCAGTGATCGGGGACTCTGGATAAACTCCAGTGATCGGGGACTCTGGGTAAACCCCAGTGATCGGGGACTGGATAAACTCCAGTGATCGGGGTCTCTGGATGAACCCCCAGTGATCGGGGACTGGATAAACTCCAGTGATCGGGGACTGGATAAACCCCAATGAACGGGGACTCTGGATAAAGCCCAGTGATCGGGGACTCTGGATAAACTCCAGGGACCGGGGTCTGGATAAACTCCAGTGATCGGGGACTGGATAAGCTCCCAGTGATCGGGGACTGGATAAACGCCAGTGATCGGGGCCTAGATAAACTCCAGTGATCGGGGTCTGGATAAACTCCAGTGATCGGGGACTCTGGATAAACAGCAGTGACCGGGACTGGATAAACTCCCAGTGATCAGGGTCTGGATAAACTCCAGTGATCGGGGTCTGGATACCCCCCAGTGATCGGGGACTGGATAAACTCCAGTGATCGGGGACTGGATAAAATCCAGTGATTGGGGACTGGATAAACTCCCAGTGATCGGGGACTGGATAAACTCCAGTGATCGGGGTCTGGATAAACTCCAGTGATCGGGGACTGGATAAACCCCAGTGATCGGGGTCGGGATAATCCCCAGTGATCGGGGTCTGGTTAAACTCCAGTGATCGGGGACTGGATAAATCACAGTGATCGGGGACTGGATAAACGCCAGTGATCGGGGACTCTGGATAAACCCCAATGAACGGGGACTCTGGATAAACCCCAGTGATCGGGGACTCTGGATAAAGCCCAATGATCGGGGAATCTGGATAAACTCCAGTGATCTGTGACTGGATAAACCCCAGTGATCGGGTCTCTGGATAAACTCCCAGTGATCGGGGGCTCTGGATAAACAACAGTGATCGGGGTCTGGATAAACTCCAGTGAACGGGGACTGGATAAACTCGCAGTGATCGGGGACTCTGGCTAAACTCCAGTGATCGGGGACTGGATGAACACCAGTGATCGGGTTCTCTGGATAAACTCCAGTGATCGGGGTCTGGATACACCCCAGTGATCGGGGTCTGGATAAACTCCAGGGATCGGGGTCTGGATAAAATCCAGCGATCGGGGTCTGGTTACACCCCAGTGATCGGGGACTCTGGATAAACACCAGTGATCGGGGTCTGGATAACTCCAGTGATCGGGGACTGGATGAACTCCCAGTGATCGGGGACTCTGGATAAAGTCCAGTGATCGGGGACTCTGGATAAACCCCAGTGATCGGGGACTGGGTGAACTCCAGATATCGGGGTCTCTGGATAAACTACCAGTGATCGGGGACTGGATAAACTCCAGTGATCGGGGACTGGATAAACTCCAGTGATCGGGGTCTCTGGGTAAACCCCAGTGATTAGGGACTCTGGATAAACTCCCAGTGATCGGGGACTCTGGATAAACTCCAGTGATCGGGGACCGGATAAACTCCCAGTGATCGGGGCATGGATACACCCCAGTGATCGGGGACTGGGTAAACTCCAGTGATCGGGGACTGGATAAACTCCAGTGATCGGGGACTCTGGATAAACTCCAGTGATCGGGGACTGGATACACTCCAGTGATCGGGGTCGGGATACACCCCAGTGATCGGGGTCTGGATAAACTCCAGTCATCGGGGACTGGATAAACCCCAGTGATCGGGGACTCTGGATAAACCCCAATGATCGGGGAGTCTGGATAAACCCCAATGATCGGGGACTCTGGATAAACTCCAGTGATCTGGGACTGGATAAACCCCAGTGATCGGGGACTGGATAAACCCCAGTGATCGGGGACTCTGGATAAACTCCTGTGATCGGTGACTAGATAAACTCCGAGTGATCGGGTCTCTGGATAAACTCTCAGTGATCGGGGACTGGATAAACTCCCAGTGATCGGGGACTCTGGATAAACACCAGTGATCGGGGACTCTGGATAAACCCCAGTGATCGGGGACTGGATAAACTCCAGTGATCGGGGTCTCTGGATAAACCCCCAGTGATCGGGGACTGGATAAACTCCAGTGATTGGGGACTGGATAAACTCCAGTGATCGGGGTCTGGATAAAGCCCAGTGATCGGGGACTCTGGATAAACCCCAATAATCAGGGATTCTGGATAAACTCCAGTGATCGGGATCTGGATACACCCCAGTGATCGGGGTCTGGATAAACTCCAGGGATCGGGGTCTGGATAAACGCCAGTGATCGGGGACTGGATAAACTCCCTGTGATCGGGGACTGGATGAACTCCAGTGATCGGGGCCTAGATAAACTCCAGTGATCGGGGACTGGATAAACTCCAGCGATCGGGGTCTGGATACACCCCAGTGATCAGGCTCTGGATAAACTCCAGTGATCGGGGACTCTGGATAAACACCAGTGATCGGGGTCTGGATAAACACCAGTGATCGGGGTCATGGATAAACTCCAGAGATCGGTGACTGGATAAACTCCCAGTGTTCGGGGTCTGGATAAAGTCCAGTGATCGGGGACTGGATAAACTCCAGTGATCGGGGACTGGATAAACTCCAGTGATCGGGGTCTAGATAAACTCCAGTGATCCGGGACTGGATAAACTCCAGCGATCGGGGTCTGGATACACCCCAGTGATCGAGGACTCTGGATAAACGCCAGTGATCGGGGACTGGATAAAACCCAGTGATCGGGGTCTGGATAAAATCCAGTGATCGGGGACTGGATAAACTCCCAGTGATCGGGGACTGGATAAACTCCAGTGATCGGAGTCTGGATAAACTCCAGTGATCGGGGTCGGGATACACCCCAGTGATCGGGGTCTGGTTAAACTCTAGTGATCGGGGACTGGATAAAACCCAATGAACGGGGACTCTGGATAAAGCCCAGTGATCGGGGAATCTGGATAAACTCCAGGGATCGGGGTTTGGATAAACTCCAGTGATCGGGGACTGGATAAGCTCCCAGTGATCGGGGACTGGATAAACGCCAGTGATCGGGGCCTAGATAAACTCCAGTGATCGGGGTCTGGATAAACTCCAGTGATCGGGGACTCTGGATAAACACCAGTGATCGGGGTCTGGATAAACTCCCAGTGATCGGGGTCTGGATACCCCCCAGTGATCGGGGACTGGATAAACTCCAGTGATCGGGGTCTGGAAACACCCCAGTGATCGGGGACTGGATAAACTCCAGTGATCGGGGACTGGATAAAATCCTGTGATTGGGAACTGGATAAACTCCCAGTGATCGGGGACTGGATAAACTCAAGTGATCGGGGTCTGGATACCCCCCAGTGATCGGGGCTGGATAAACTCCAGTGTTAAGGGTCTGGATACACCCCAGTGATCGGGGACTGGATAAACTCCAGTGATCGGGGACTGGATAAAATCCAGTGATTGGGGACTGGATAAACTCCCAGTGATCTGGGACTGGATAAACCCCAGTGATCGGGGTCGGGATAATCCCCAGTGATCGGGGTCTGGTTAAACTCCAGTGATCGGGGACTGGATAAACTCCCAGTGATCGGGGACTGGATAAACGCCAGTGATCGGGGACTCTGGATAAACCCCAATGAACGGGGACTCTGGATAAACCCCAGTGATCGGGGACTCTGGATAAAGCCCAATGATCGGGGACTCTGGATAAACTCCAGTGATCTGGAACTGGATAAACCCCAGTGATCGGGTCTCTGGATAAACTCCCAGTGATCGGGGACTGGATAAGCTCCCAGTGATCGGGGACTCTGGATAAACTCCAGTGATCGGGTCTCTGGATAAACTCCCAGTGATCGGGGACTGGATAAGCTCCCAGTGATCGGGGACTCTGGATAAACTCCAGTGATCGGGGACTCTGGGTAAACCCCAGTGATCGGGGACTGGATAAACTCCAGTGATCGGGGTCTCTGGATAAACCCCCAGTGATCGGGGACTGGATAAACTCCAGTGATCGGGGACTGGATAAACCCCAATGAACGGGGACTCTGGATAAAGCCCAGTGATCGGGGACTCTGGATAAAATCCAGGGACCGGGGTCTGGATAAACTCCAGTGATCGGGGACTGGATAAGCTCCCAGTGATCGGGGACTGGATAAACGCCAGTGATCGGGGCCTAGATAAAATCCAGTGATCGGGGTCTGGATAAACTCCAGTGATCGGGGACTCTGGATAAACACCAGTGATCGGGGTCTGGATAAACTCACAGTGATCGGGGTCTGGATACCCCCCAGTGATCGGGGACTGGATAAACTCCAGTGATCGGGGTCTGGATACACCCCAGTGATCGGGGACTGGATAAACTCCAGTGATCGGGGACTGGATAAAATCCTGTGATTGGGGACTGGATGAACTCCCAGTGATCGGGGACTGGATAAACTCCAGTGATCGGGGTCTGGATACCCCCCAGTGATCGGGGCTGGATAAACTCCAGTGTTAAGGGTCTGGATACACCCCAGTGATCGGGGACTGGATAAACTCCAGTGATCGGGGACTGGATAAAATCCAGTGATTGGGGACTGGATAAACTCCCAGTGATCTGGGACTGGATAAACCCCAGTGATCGGGGTCGGGATAATCCCCAGTGATCGGGGTCTGGTTAAACTCCAGTGATCGGGGACTGGATAAACTCCCAGTGATCGGGGACTGGATAAACGCCAGTGATCGGGGACTCTGGATAAACCCCAATGAACGGGGACTCTGGATAAACCCCAGTGATCGGGGACTCTGGATAAAGCCCAATGATCGGGGACTCTGGATAAACTCCAGTGATCTGGAACTGGATAAACCCCAGTGATCGGGTCTCTGGATAAACTCCAGTGATCGGGTCTCTGGATAAACTCCCAGTGATCGGGGACTGGATAAGCTCCCAGTGATCGGGGACTCTGGATAAACTCCAGTGATCGGGGACTCTGGGTAAACCCCAGTGATCGGGGACTGGATAAACTCCAGTGATCGGGGTCTCTGGATGAACCCCCAGTGATCGGGGACTGGATAAACTCCAGTGATCGGGGACTGGATAAACCCCAATGAACGGGGACTCTGGATAAAGCCCAGTGATCGGGGACTCTGGATAAACTCCAGGGACCGGGGTCTGGATAAACTCCAGTGATCGGGGACTGGATAAGCTCCCAGTGATCGGGGACTGGATAAACGCCAGTGATCGGGGCCTAGATAAACTCCAGTGATCGGGGTCTGGATAAACTCCAGTGATCGGGGACTCTGGATAAACAGCAGTGACCGGGACTGGATAAACTCCCAGTGATCAGGGTCTGGATAAACTCCAGTGATCGGGGTCTGGATACCCCCCAGTGATCGGGGACTGGATAAACTCCAGTGATCGGGGACTGGATAAAATCCAGTGATTGGGGACTGGATAAACTCCCAGTGATCGGGGACTGGATAAACTCCAGTGATCGGGGTCTGGATAAACTCCAGTGATCGGGGACTGGATAAACCCCAGTGATCGGGGTCGGGATAATCCCCAGTGATCGGGGTCTGGTTAAACTCCAGTGATCGGGGACTGGATAAACTCCCAGTGATCGGGGACTGGATAAACGCCAGTGATCGGGGAATCTGGATAAACCCCAATGAACGGGGACTCTGGATAAACCCCAGTGATCGGGGACTCTGGATAAAGCCCAATGATCGGGGAATCTGGATAAACTCCAGTGATCTGTGACTGGATAAACCCCAGTGATCGGGTCTCTGGATAAACTCCCAGTGATCGGGGGCTCTGGATAAACAACAGTGATCGGGGTCTGGATAAACTCCAGTGAACGGGGACTGGATAAACTCGCAGTGATCGGGGACTCTGGCTAAACTCCAGTGATCGGGGACTGGATGAACACCAGTGATCGGGTTCTCTGGATAAACTCCAGTGATCGGGGTCTGGATACACCCCAGTGATCGGGGTCTGGATAAACTCCAGGGATCGGGGTCTGGATAAAATCCAGCGATCGGGGTCTGGTTACACCCCAGTGATCGGGGACTCTGGATAAACACCAGTGATCGGGGTCTGGATAAACTCCAGTGATCGGGGACTGGATGAACTCCCAGTGATCGGGGACTCTGGATAAAGTCCAGTGATCGGGGACTCTGGATAAACCCCAGTGATCGGGGACTGGGTGAACTCCAGATATCGGGGTCTCTGGATAAACTACCAGTGATCGGGGACTGGATAAACTCCAGTGATCGGGGACTGGATAAACTCCAGTGATCGGGGTCTCTGGGTAAACCCCAGTGATTAGGGACTCTGGATAAACTCCCAGTGATCGGGGACTCTGGATAAACTCCAGTGATCGGGGACCGGATAAACTCCCAGTGATCGGGGCATGGATACACCCCAGTGATCGGGGACTGGGTAAACTCCAGTGATCGGGGACTGGATAAACTCCAGTGATCGGGGACTCTGGATAAACTCCAGTGATCGGGGACTGGATACACTCCAGTGATCGGGGTCGGGATACACCCCAGTGATCGGGGTCTGGATAAACTCCAGTCATCGGGGACTGGATAAACCCCAGTGATCGGGGACTCTGGATAAACCCCAATGATCGGGGAGTCTGGATAAACCCCAATGATCGGGGACTCTGGATAAACTCCAGTGATCTGGGACTGGATAAACCCCAGTGATCGGGGACTGGATAAACCCCAGTGATCGGGGACTCTGGATAAACTCCTGTGATCGGTGACTAGATAAACTCCGAGTGATCGGGTCTCTGGATAAACTCTCAGTGATCGGGGACTGGATAAACTCCCAGTGATCGGGGACTCTGGATAAACACCAGTGATCGGGGACTCTGGATAAACCCCAGTGATCGGGGACTGGATAAACTCCAGTGATCGGGGTCTCTGGATAAACCCCCAGTGATCGGGGACTGGATAAACTCCAGTGATTGGGGACTGGATAAACTCCAGTGATCGGGGTCTGGATAAAGCCCAGTGATCGGGGACTCTGGATAAACCCCAATAATCAGGGATTCTGGATAAACTCCAGTGATCGGGATCTGGATACACCCCAGTGATCGGGGTCTGGATAAACTCCAGGGATCGGGGTCTGGATAAACGCCAGTGATCGGGGACTGGATAAACTCCCTGTGATCGGGGACTGGATGAACTCCAGTGATCGGGGCCTAGATAAACTCCAGTGATCGGGGACTGGATAAACTCCAGCGATCGGGGTCTGGATACACCCCAGTGATCAGGCTCTGGATAAACTCCAGTGATCGGGGACTCTGGATAAACACCAGTGATCGGGGTCTGGATAAACACCAGTGATCGGGGTCTGGATAGACTCCAGAGATCGGTGACTGGATAAACTCCCAGTGTTCGGGGTCTGGATAAAGTCCAGTGATCGGGGACTGGATAAACTCCAGTGATCGGGGACTGGATAAACTCCAGTGATCGGGGACTGGATAAACTCCGAGTGATCGGGTCTCTGGATACACTCTCAGTGATCGGGGACTGGATAAACTCCGAGTGATCGGGGACTCTGGATAAACACCAGTGATCGGGGACTCTGCATAAACCACAGTGATCGGGGACTGGATAAACTCCAGTGATCGGGGTCTGGATAAAGCCCAGTGATCGGGGACTCTGGATAAACCCCAATAATCGGGGACTCTGGATAAACTCCAGTGATCGGGGTCTGGATACACCCCAGTGATCGGGGTCTGGATAAACTCCAGGGATCGGGGTCTGGATAAACTCCAGTGATCGGGGACTGGATAAACTCCCTGTGATCGGGGACTGGATAAACTCCAGTGATCGGGGCCTAGATAAACCCCAGTGATCGGGGACTGGATAAACTCCAGCGATCGGGGTCTGGATACACCCCAGTGATCGAGGTCTGGATAAACTCCAGTAATCGGGGACTCTGGATAAACACCAGTGATCGGGGTCTGGATAAACTCCAGAGATCGGGGACTGGATAAACTCCAAGTGATCGGGGTCTGGATAAACTCCAGTGATCGGGGACTGGATAAACTCCAGTGATCGGGGTCTGGATACACCCAGTGATCGGGAACTGGATAAACTCCAGTGATCGGGGACTCTGAATAAACTCCCGTGATCGAGGACTGGATAAACTCCAGTGACCGGGGTCGGGATACAACCCAGTGATCAGGGTCTGGATAAACTCCAGTGATCGGGGACTGGATAAACACCAGTGATCGGGGACTCTAGATAAACCCCAATGATCGGGGAGTCTGGATAAACCCCAATGATCGGGGACTCTGGATAAACTCCAGTGATCTGGGACTGGATAAACCACTATGATCGGGTACTGGATAAACCCCAGTGATCGGGGACTCGATAAACCCCAGTGATCGGGGACTCTGGATAAAGTCCAGTGATCGGGGACTGGATAAACTCCGAGTGATCGGGTCTCTGGATAAACTCTCAGTGATCGGGGACTGGATAAACTCAGAATGATCGGGGACTCTGGATAAACTCCCGTGATCGGGGACTCAGGATAAACCCCAGTGATCGGGGACTGGATAAACTCCAGTGATCGGGGTCACTGGATAAACCCCCAGTGATCGGGTACTGGATAAACTCCAGTGATCGGGGACTGGATAAACTCCAGTGATCGGGGTCTGGATAAAGCCCAGTGATCGGGAACTCTGGATAAACCCCAATAATCGGGGACTCTGGATAAACTCCAGTGATCGGGGTCTGGATTGACTCCAGTGATCGGGATCTGGATAAACTCCAGGGATCGGGGTCTGGATAAACTCCAGCGATCGGGGTCTGGATACACCCCAGTGATCGGGGACTCTGGATAAACTCCAGTGATCGGGGGCTCTGGATAAACACCAGTGATCGGGGTCTGGATACACTCCAGTGATCGGGGACTCTGGGTAAACTCCATTGATCGGGGATGGATAAACTTCCAGTGATATGGGACTCTGGATAAACTCCAGTGATCGGGGACTCTGGATAAACTCCAGTGATCGGGGACTCTGGATAAACCACAATGATAGGGGACTATGGATAAACCCCAGTGATCGGGGACTATGGATAAACCCCAGTGATCGGGGACTGGATAAACTCCAGTGATCGGGGACTAGATAAACCCCAGTGATCGGGGACTGGATAAAATCCAGTGATCGGGGTCTGGATAAACTCCTGTGATCGGGGACTGCATAAACTCCAGTGATCGGGGTGTGGATACCGTACAGTGATCGTGGTCTGGATAAACTCTAGTTATCGGGGACTGGATAAACTCCCAGTGATATGGGATTCTGGATAAACTCCAGTGATCGGGGACTGGATACACTCCAGTGATCGGCGACTCTGGATAAACCCCAGTGATCAGGGACTCTGGATAAACTCCAGTGATCGGGGTCTCTGGGTAAACCTCAGTGATTGGGGCCTCTGGATAAACTCCCAGTGATCGAGGACTCTGGATAAACTCCAGTGATCGGGGTCTCTGGATAAACCCCCAGTGATCGGGGACTGGATAAACTCCAGTGATCGGGGACTGGATAAACTCCAGTGATCGAGGTCTGGATAAAGCCCAGTGATCGGGGACTCTGGATAAACCCAATAATCGGGGACTCTGGATAAACTCCAGTGATCAGGGTCTGGATAGACCCCAGTGATCGGGATCTGGATAAACTCCAGTGATCGGGGTCTGGATAAACTCCAGCTATCGGGGTCTGGATACACCCCAGTGATCGGGCACACTGGATAAACTCCAGTGATCGGGGGCTCTGGATAAACACCAGTGATCGGGGTCTGGATAAACTCCAGTGATCGGGGACTGGATAAACTCCCAGTGATCGGGGACTCTGGATAAACTCCAGTGATCGGGGAGTCTGGATAAACTCCCAGTGATATGGGACTCTGGATAAACTCCAGTGATCGGGGACTCTGGATAAACTCCAGTGATTGGGGACTCTGGATAAACCACAATGATAGGGGACTATGGATAAACCCCAGTGATCGGGGACTCTGGATAAACCCCAGTGATCGAGGACTGGATAAACTCCAGTGATCGGGGACTGGATAAACTCCAGTGATCGGGGTCTGGATAAACTCCAGTGATCGGGGACTGGATAAACCCCAGTGATCGGGGACTCTGGATAAACCCCAATGATCGGGGAGTCTGGATAAACCCCAATAATCGGGGACTCTGGATAAACTCCAGTGATCTGGGACTGGATAAACCCCAGTGATCGGGGACTGGATAAACCCCAGTGATCGGGGACTCTGGATAAACTCCTGTGATCGGTGACTAGATAAACTCCGAGTGATCGGGTCTCTGGATAAACTCTCAGTGATCGGGGACTGGATAAACTCCCAGTGATCGGGGACTCTGGATAAACACCAGTGATCGGGGACTCTGGATAAACCCCAGTGATCGGGGACTGGATAAACTCCAGTGATCGGGGTCTCTGGATAAACTCCAGTGATCGGGGACTGGATAAACTCCCTGTGATCGGGGACTGGATAAACTCCAGTGATCGGGACCTAGATAAACTCCAGTGATCGGGGACTGGATAAACTCCAGCGATCGGGGTCTGGATACACCCCAGTGATCAGGCTCTGGATAAACTCCAGTGATCGGGGACTCTGGATAAACACCAGTGATCGGGGTCTGGATAAACTCCAGAGATCGGTGACTGGATAAACTCCCAGTATTCGGGGTCTGGATAAAGTCCAGTGATCGGGGACTGGATAAACTCCAGTGATCGGGGACTGGATAAACTCCGAGTGATCGGGTCTCTGGATAAACTCTCAGTGATCGGGGACTGGATAAACTCCGAGTGATCGGGGACTCTGGATAAACTCCAGTGATCGGGGTCTGGATACACCCCAGTGATCGGGGTCTGGATAAACTCCAGGGATCGGGGTCTGGATAAACTCCAGTGATCGGGGACTGGATAAACTCCCTGTGATCGGGGACGGGATAAACTCCAGTGATCGGGGCCTAGATAAACCCCAGTGATCGGGGACTGGATAAACTTCAGCGATCGGGGTCTGGATACACCCCAGTGATCGAGGTCTGGATAAACTCCAGTAATCGGGGACTCTGGATAAACACCAGTGATCGGGGTCTGGATAAACTCCAGAGATCGGGGACTGGATAAACTCCAAGTGATCGGGGTCTGGATAAACTCCAGTGATCGGGGTCTGGATACACCCAGTGATCGGGAACTGGATAAACTCCAGTGATCGTGGTCTGGATACACCCCAGTGATCGGGGACTGGATAAACTCCAGTGACCGGGGACTCTGAATAAACTCCAGTGATCGAGGACTGGATAAACTCCAGTGACCGGGGTCGGGATACAACCCAGTGATCAGGGTCTGTATAAACTCCAGTGATCGGGGACTGGATAAACACCAGTGATCGGGGACTCTAGATAAACCCCAATGATCGGGGAGTCTGGATAAACCCCAATGATCGGGGACTCTGGATAAACTCCAGTGATCTGGGACTGGATAAACCACTATGATCGGGTACTGGATAAACCCCAGTGATCGGGGACTCGATAAACCCCAGTGATCGGGGACTCTGGATAAAGTCCAGTGATCGGGGACTGGATAAACTCCGAGTGATCGGGTCTCTGGATAAACTCTCAGTGATCGGGGACTGGATAAACTCAGAATGATCGGGGACTCTGGATAAACTCCCGTGATCGGGGACTCAGGATAAACCCCAGTGATCGGGGACTGGATAAACTCCAGTGATCGGGGACTGGATAAACTCCAGTGATCGGGGTCTGGATAAAGCCCAGTGATCGGGGACTCTGGATAAACCCCAATAATCGGGGACTCTGGATAAACTCCAGTGATCGGGGTCTGGATAGACCCCAGTGATCGGGATCAGGATAAACTCCAGGGATCGGGGTCTGGATAAATTCCAGCGATCTGGGTCTGGATACACCCCAGTGATCGGGGACTCTGGATAAACTCCAGTGATCGGGGGGTCTGGATACACTCCAGTGATCGGGGACTCTGGATAAACTCCATTGATCGGGGATGGATAACCTTCCAGTGATATGGGACTCTGGATAAACTCCAGTGATCGGGGACTCTGGATAAACTCCAGTGATCGGCGACTCTGGATAAACCACAATGATAGGGGACTATGGATAAACCCCAGTGATCGGGGACTCTGGATAAACCCCAGTGATCGGGGACTGGATAAACTCCAGTGATCGGGGACTGGATAAACCCCAGTGATCGGGGACTGGATAAAATCCAGTGATCGGGGTCTGGATAAACTCCAGTGATCGGGGACTGCATAAACTCCAGTGATCGGGGTGTGGATACCGTACAGTGATCGGGGTCTGGATAAACTCCAGTGATCGGGGACTGGATAAACTCCCAGTGATATGGGATTCTGGATAAACTCCAGTGATCGGGGACTGGATACACTCCAGTGATCGGCGACTCTGGATAAACCCCAGTGATCAGGGGCTCTGGATAAACTCCAGTGATCGGGGTCTCTGGATAAACACCAGTGATCGGGGACTGGATAAAATCCAGTGATCGGGGACTCTGGGTAAACCTCGGTGATTGGGGCCTCTGGATAAACTCCCAGTGATCGAGGACTCTGGATAAACTCCAGTGATCGGGGTCTCTGGATAAACCCCCAGTGATCGGGGACTGGATAAACTCCAGTGATCGGGGACTGGATAAACTCCAGTGATCGAGGTCTGGATAAAGCCCAGTGATCGGGGACTCTGGATAAACCCAATAATCGGGGACTCTGGATAAACTCCAGTGATCAGGGTCTGGATAGACCCCAGTGATCGGGATCTGGATAAACTCCAGTGATCGGGGTCTGGATAAACTCCAGCGATCGGGGTCTGGATACACCCCAGTGATCGGGGACACTGGATAAACTCCAGTGATCGGGGGCTCTGGATAAACACCAGTGATCGGGGTCTGGATAAACTCCAGTGATCGGGGACTGGATAAACTCCCAGTGATCGGGGACTCTGGATAAACTCCAGTGATCGGGGACTCTGGATAAACTCCCAGTGATATGGGACTCTGGATAAACTCCAGTGATCGGGGACTCTGGATAAACTCCAGTGATTGGGGACTCTGGATAAACCACAATGATAGGGGACTATGGATAAACCCCAGTGATCGGGGACTGGATAAACTCCAGTGATCGGGGACTGGATAAACTCCAGTGATCGGGGTCTGGATAAACTCCAGTGATCGGGGACTGAATAAACTCCAGTGATCGGGGTGTGGATACCGTACAGTGATCGGGGTCTGGATAAACTCCAGTGATCGGGGACTGGATAAACTCCCAGTGATATGGGATTCTGGATAAACTCCAGTGATCGGGGACTGGATAAACTCCAGTGATCGGCGACTCTGGATAAACCCGAGTGATCAGGGACTCTGGATAAACTCCAGTGATCGGGGTCTCTGGATAAACACCAGTGATCGGGGACTGGATAAACTCCAGTGATCGGGGACTCTGGGTAAACCTCAGTGATTGGGGACTCTGGATAAACTCCCAGTGATCGAGGACTCTGGATAAACCTAAGAGATCGGGGACTCTGGATAAACTCCAGTGATCGCGGACCGGATAAACTCCCAGTGATCGGGTCTGGATACACCCCAGTGATCGGGGTCTCGATAAACTCCAGTGATCGGGGTCTGGATAACGTCCAGTGATCGGGGACTGGATAAACTCCCAGTGATCGGGGACTGGATAAACTCCATTGATCGGGGCCTGGATAAACTCCAGTGATAGGGGACTGGATAAACTCCAGTGATCGGGGTCTGGATACACCCAGTGATCTGGGTCTGGATAAACTCCAGTGATCGGGGTCTGGATAAACTCCAGTGATCGGGGACCGGATAAACTCCCAGTGATCGGGGTCTGGATAAACTCCAGTGATCGGGCACTGCATAAACTCCAGTGATCGGGGTGTGGATACACCCCAGTGATTGGGGACTGGATAAACTTCCAGTGATATGGGACTCTGGATAAACTCCAGTGATCGGGGACTCTGGATAAACTCCAGTGATCGGGGACTCTGGATAAACCACAATGATAGGGGACTATGGATAAACTCCAGTGATCGGGGACTCTGGATAAACTCCAGTGATCGGGGTGTGGATACACCCCAGTGATCGGGGTCTGGATAAACTCCAGGGATCGGGGTCTGGATAAACTCCAGTGATAGGGGACTGGATAAACTCCCTGTGATCGGGGACTGGATAAATTCCAGTGATCGGGGCCTAGGTAAACTCCAGTGATCGGGGACTGGATAAACTCCAGCGATCGGGGTCTGGATACACCCCAGTGATCGGGGTCTGGATAAAATCCAGTGATCGGGGACTCTGGATAAACACCAGTGATCGGGGTCTGGATAAACTCCAGAGATCGGGGACTGGATAAACTCCCAGTGATCGGGGTCTGGATAAACTCCAGTGATCGGGGACTGGATAAACTCCAGTGATCGGGGTCTGGATACACCCAGTGATCGGGGACTGGATACACGCCACTGATCGGGGACTGGATAACCTCCAGTGATCGGGGACTCTGGATAAACTCCAGTGATCGAGGACTGGATAAACTCCAGTGACCGGGGACGGGATACACACCAGTGATCGGGGTCTGGATAAACTCCAGTGATCGGGGACTGGATAAACACCAGTGATCGGGGACTCTGGATAAACCCCGATGATCGGGGAGTCTGGATAAACCCCAATGATCGGGGACTCTGGATAAACTCCGGTGTTCTGGGACTGGATAAACCCCAGTGATCGGGGACTGGATAAACCCCAGTGATCGGAGACTCTGGATAAACTCCAGTGATCGGGGACTGGATAAACTCCGAGTGATCGGGTCTCTGGATAAACTCCCAGTGTTCGGGGACTGGATAAACTCACAGTGATCGGGGACTCTGGATAAACCCCAGTCATCAGGTACTCTGAATAAACTCCAGTGATCGGGGACTCTGGATAAACCCCAGTGATCGGGGACTGGATAAACTCCAGTGATCGGGGACTGGATAAACTCCAGTGATCGGGGTCTCTGGGTAAACCCCAGTGATTAGGGACTCTGGATAAACTCCCAGTGATCGGGGACTCTGGATAAACTCCAGTGATCGGGGACCGGATAAACTCCCAGTGATCGGGGCCTGGATACACCCCAGTGATCGGGGACTGGGTAAACTCCAGTGATCGGGGACTGGATAAACTCCAGTGATCGGGGACTCTGGATAAACTCCAGTGATCGGGGACTGGATAAACTCCAGTGATCGGGGTCGGGATACACCCCAGTGATCGGGGTCTGGATAAACTCCAGTCATCGGGGACTGGATAAACCCCAGTGATCGGGGACTCTGGATAAACTCCTGTGATCGGTGACTAGATAAACTCCGAGTGATCGGGTCTCTGGATAAACTCTCAGTGATCGGGGACTGGATAAACTCCCAGTGATCGGGGACTCTGGATAAACACCAGTGATCGGGGACTCTGGATAAACCCCAGTGATCGGGGACTGGATAAACTCCAGTGATCGGGGTCTCTGGATAAACCCCCAGTGATCGGGGACTGGATAAACTCCAGTGATTGGGGACTGGATAAACTCCAGTGATCGGGGACTCTGGATAAACACCAGTGATCGGGGACTCTGCATAAACCACAGTGATCGGGGACTCTGGATAAACTCCAGTGATCGGGGTCTGGATAAAGCCCAGTGATCGGGGACTCTGGATAAACCCCAATAATCGGGGACTCTGGATAAACTCCAGTGATCGGGGTCTGGATACACCCCAGTGATCGGGGTCTGGATAAACTCCAGGGATCGGGGTCTGGATAAACTCCAGTGATCGGGGACTGGATAAACTCCCTGTGATCGGGGACTGGATAAACTCCAGTGATCGGGGCCTAGATAAACCCCAGTGATCGGGGACTGGATAAACTCCAGCGATCGGGGTCTGGATACACCCCAGTGATCGAGGTCTGGATAAACTCCAGTAATCGGGGACTCTGGATAAACACCAGTGATCGGAGTCTGGATAAACTCCAGAGATCGGGGACTGGATAAACTCCAAGTGATCGGGGTCTGGATAAACTCCAGTGATCGGGGACTGGATAAACTCCAGTGATCGGGGTCTGGATACACCCAGTGATCGGGAACTGGATAAACTCCAGTGATCGTGGTCTGGATACACCCCAGTGATCGGGGACTGGATAAACTCCAGTGATCGGGGACTCTGAATAAACTCCAGTGATCGAGGACTGGATAAATTCCAGTGACCGGGGTCGGGATACAACCCAGTGATCAGGGTCTGGATAAACTCCAGTGATCGGGGACTGGATAAACACCAGTGATCGGGGACTCTAGATAAACCCCAATGATCGGGGAGTCTGGATAAACCCCAATGATCGGGGACTCTGGAAAAAGTCCAGTGATCGGGGACTGGATAAACTCCGAGTGATCGGGTCTCTGGATAAACTCTCAGTGATCGGGGACTGGATAAACTCAGAATGATCGGGGACTCTGGATAAACTCCCGTGATCGGGGACTCAGGATAAACCCCAGTGATCGGGGACTGGATAAACTCCAGTGATCGGGGTCACTGGATAAACCCCCAGTGATCGGGTACTGGATAAACTCTAGTGATCGGGGACTGGATAAACTCCAGTGATCGGGGTCTGGATAAAGCCCAGTGATCGGGGACTCTGGATAAACCCCAATAATCGGGGACTCTGGATAAACTCCAGTGATCGGGGTCTGGATAGACTCCAGTGATCGGGATCTGGATAAACTCCAGGGATCGGGGTCTGGATAAACTCCAGCGATCGGGGTCTGGATACACCCCAGTGATCGGGGACTCTGGATAAACTCCAGTGATCGGGGGCTCTGGATAAACACCAGTGATCGGGGTCTGGATACACTCCAGTGATCGGGGACTCTGGATAAACCCCATTGATCGGGGATGGATAAACTTCCAGTGATATGGGACTCTGGATAAACCCCCAGTGATCGGGGACTCTGGATAAACTCCAGTGATCGGGGACTCTGGATAAACCACAATGATAGGGGACTATGGATAAACCCCAGTGATCGGGGACTCTGGATAAACCCCAGTGATCGAGGACTGGATAAACTCCAGTGATCGGGGACTAGATAAACCCCAGTGATCGGGGACTGGATAAAATCCAGTGATCGGGGTCTGGATAAACTCCAGTGATCGGGGACTGCATAAACTCCAGTGATCGGGGTGTGGATACCGTACAGTGATCGGGGTCTGGATAAACTCCAGTGATCGGGGACTGGATAAACTCCCAGTGATATGGGATTCTGGATAAACTCCAGTGATCGGGGACTGGATACACTCCAGTGATCGGCGACTCTGGATAAACCCCAGTGATCAGGGACTCTGGATAAACTCCAGTGATCGGGGGCTCTGGATAAACACCAGTGATCGGGGTCTGGATACACTCCAGTGATCGGGGACTCTGGATAAACCCCATTGATCGGGGATGGATAAACTTCCAGTGATATGGGACTCTGGATAAACCCCCAGTGATCGGGGACTCTGGATAAACTCCAGTGATCGGGGACTCTGGATAAACCACAATGATAGGGGACTATGGATAAACCCCAGTGATCGGGGACTCTGGATAAACCCCAGTGATCGAGGACTGGATAAACTCCAGTGATCGGGGACTAGATAAACCCCAGTGATCGGTGACTGGATAAAATCCAGTGATCGGGGTCTGGATAAACTCCAGTGATCGGGGACTGCATAAACTCCAGTGATCGGGGTGTGGATACCGTACAGTGATCGGGGTCTGGATAAACTCCAGTGATCGGGGACTGGATAAACTCCCAGTGATATGGGATTCTGGATAAACTCCAGTGATCGGGGACTGGATACACTCCAGTGATCGGCGACTCTGGATAAACCCCAGTGATCAGGGACTCTGGATAAACTCCAGTGATCGGGGTCTCTGGATAAACACCAGTGATCGGGGACTGGATAAAATCCAGTGATCGGGGACTCTGGGTAAACCTCAGTGATTGGGGCCTCTGGATAAACTCCCAGTGATCGAGGACTCTGGATAAACTCCAGTGATCGGGGTCTCTGGATAAACCCCCAGTGATCGGGGACTGGATAAACTCCAGTGATCGGGGACTGGATAAACTCCAGTGATCGAGGTCTGGATAAAGCCCAGTGATCGGGGACTCTGGATAAACCCAATAATCGGGGACTCTGGATAAACTCCAGTGATCAGGGTCTGGATAGACCCCAGTGATCGGGATCTGGATAAACTCCAGTGATCGGGGTCTGGATAAACTGCAGCGATCGGGGTCTGGATACACCCCAGTGATCGGGGACACTGGATAAACTCCAGTGATCGGGGGCTCTGGATAAACACCAGTGATCGGGGTCTGGATAAACTCCAGTGATCGGGGACTGGATAAACTCCCAGTGATCGGGGACTCTGGATAAACTCCAGTGATCGGGGAGTCTGGATAAACTCCCAGTGATATGGGAATCTGGATAAACTCCAGTGATCGGGGACTCTGGATAAACTCCAGTGATTGGGGACTCTGGATAAACCACAATGATAGGGGACTATGGATAAACCCCAGTGATCGAGGACTCTGGATAAACCCCAGTGATCGGGGACTGGATAAACTCCAGTGATCGGGGACTGGATAAACTCCAGTGATCGGGGTCTGGATAAACTCCAGTCATCGGGGACTGGATAAACCCCAGTGATCGGGGACTCTGGATAAACCCCAATGATCGGGGAGTCTGGATAAACCCCAATAATCGGGGACTCTGGATAAACTCCAGTGATCTGGGACTGGATAAACCCCAGTGATCGGGGACTGGATAAACCCCAGTGATCGGGGACTCTGGATAAACTCCTGTGATCGGTGACTAGATACACTCCGAGTGATCGGGTCTCTGGATAAACTCTCAGTGATCGGGGACTGGATAAACTCCCAGTGATCGGGGACTCTGGATAAACACCAGTGATCGGGGACTCTGGATAAACCCCAGTGATCGGGGACTGGATAAACTCCAGTGATCGGGGTCTCTGGATAAACTCCAGTGATCGGGGACTGGATAAACTCCCTGTGATCGGGGACTGGATAAACTCCAGTGATCGGGGCCTAGATAAACTCCAGTGATCGGGGACTGGATAAACTCCAGCGATCGGGGTCTGGATACACCCCAGTGATCAGGCTCTGGATAAACTCCAGTGATCGGGGACTCTGGATAAACACCAGTGATCGGGGACTCTGGATAAACACCAGTGATCGGGGTCTGGATAAACTCCAGAGATCGGTGACTGGATAAACTCCCAGTGTTCGGGGTCTGGATAAAGTCCAGTGATCGGGGACTGGATAAACTCCAGTGATCTTGGGGACTGGATAAACTCCGAGTGATCGGGTCTCTGGATAAACTCTCAGTGATCGGGGACTGGATAAACTCCGAGTGATCGGGGACTCTGGATAAACACCAGTGATCGGGGACTCTGCATAAACCACAGTGATCGGGGACTGGATAAACTCCAGTGATCGGGGTCTGGATAAAGCCCAGTGATCGGGGACTCTGGATAAACCCCAATAATCGGGGACTCTGGATAAACTCCAGTGATCGGGGTCTGGATACACCCCAGTGATCGGGGTCTGGATAAACTCCAGGGATCGGGGTCTGGATAAACTCCAGTGATCGGGGACTGGATAAACTCCAGTGATCGGGGACTGGATAAACCCCAGTGATCGGGGACTAGATAAACTTCAGCGATCGGGGTCTGGATACACCCCAGTGATCGAGGTCTGGATAAACTCCAGTAATCGGGGACTCTGGATAAACACCAGTGATCGGGGTCTGGATAAACTCCAGAGATCGGGGACTGGATAAACTCCAGTGATCGGGGTCGGGATACACCCCAGTGATCGGGGTCTGGTTAAACTCCAGTGATCGGGGACTGGATAAACTCCCAGTGATCGGGGACTGGATAAACCCCAGTGATCGGGGACTCTGGATAAACCCCAATAAACGGGGACTGGATAACCCCCAGTGATCGGGTCTCTGGGCAAACTCCCAGTGATCGGGGACTGGATAAGCTCCCAGTGATCGGGGACTCTGGATAAACTCCAGTGATCGGGTCTCTGGATAAACTCCCAGTGATCGGGGACTGGATAAGCTCCCAGTGATCGGGGACTCTGGATAAACTCCAGTGATCGGGGACTCTGGATAAACCCCCAGTGATCGGGGACTGGATAAACTCCAGTGATCGGGGACTGGATGAACTCCAGTGATCGGGGTCTGGATAAACCCCAGTGATCGGGGACTCTGGATAAACCCCAATAATCGGTGACTCTGGAAAAACTCCAGTGATCGGGGACTGGATACAATCCAGGGATCGGCGACTCTGGATAAACCCCAGTGATCAGGGACTCTGGATAAACTCCAGTGATCGGGGTCTCTGGATAAACACCAGTGATCGGGGACTGGATAAAATCCAGTGATCGGGGACTCTGGGTAAACCTCAGTGATTGGGGCCTCTGGATAAACTCCCAGTGATCGAGGACTCTGGATAAACTCCAGTGATCGGGGTCTCTGGATAAACCCCCAGTGATCGGGGACTGGATAAACTCCAGTGATCGGGGACTGGATAAACTCCAGTGATCGAGGTCTGGATAAAGCCCAGTGATCGGGGACTCTGGATAAACCCAATAATCGGGGACTCTGGATAAACTCCAGTGATCAGGGTCTGGATAGACCCCAGTGATCGGGATCTGGATAAACTCCAGTGATCGGGGTCTGGATAAACTGCAGCGATCGGGGTCTGGATACACCCCAGTGATCGGGGACACTGGATAAACTCCAGTGATCGGGGGCTCTGGATAAACACCAGTGATCGGGGTCTGGATAAACTCCAGTGATCGGGGACTGGATAAACTCCCAGTGATCGGGGACTCTGGATAAACTCCAGTGATCGGGGAGTCTGGATAAACTCCCAGTGATATGGGACTCTGGATAAACTCCAGTGATCGGGGACTCTGGATAAACTCCAGTGATTGGGGACTCTGGATAAACCACAATGATAGGGGACTATGGATAAACCCCAGTGATCGAGGACTCTGGATAAACCCCAGTGATCGAGGACTGGATAAACTCCAGTGATCGGGGACTGGATAAACTCCAGTGATCGGGGTCTGGATAAACTCCAGTGATCGGGGACTGGATAAACCCCAGTGATCGGGGACTCTGGATAAACCCCAATGATCGGGGAGTCTGGATAAACCCCAATAATCGGGGACTCTGGATAAACTCCAGTGATCTGGGACTGGATAAACCCCAGTGATCGGGGACTGGATAAACCCCAGTGATCGGGGACTCTGGATAAACTCCTGTGATCGGTGACTAGATACACTCCGAGTGATCGGGTCTCTGGATAAACTCTCAGTGATCGGGGACTGGATAAACTCCCAGTGATCGGGGACTCTGGATAAACACCAGTGATCGGGGACTCTGGATAAACCCCAGTGATCGGGGACTGGATAAACTCCAGTGATCGGGGTCTCTGGATAAACTCCAGTGATCGGGGACTGGATAAACTCCCTGTGATCGGGGACTGGATAAACTCCAGTGATCGGGGCCTAGATAAACTCCAGTGATCGGGGACTGGATAAACTCCAGCGATCGGGGTCTGGATACACCCCAGTGATCAGGCTCTGGATAAACTCCAGTGATCGGGGACTCTGGATAAACACCAGTGATCGGGGACTCTGGATAAACACCAGTGATCGGGGTCTGGATAAACTCCAGAGATCGGTGACTGGATAAACTCCCAGTGTTCGGGGTCTGGATAAAGTCCAGTGATCGGGGACTGGATAAACTCCAGTGATCGGGGACTGGATAAACTCCGAGTGATCGGGTCTCTGGATAAACTCTCAGTGATCGGGGACTGGATAAACTCCGAGTGATCGGGGACTCTGGATAAACACCAGTGATCGGGGACTCTGCATAAACCACAGTGATCGGGGACTGGATAAACTCCAGTGATCGGGGTCTGGATAAAGCCCAGTGATCGGGGACTCTGGATAAACCCCAATAATCGGGGACTCTGGATAAACTCCAGTGATCGGGGTCTGGATACACCCCAGTGATCGGGGTCTGGATAAACTCCAGGGATCGGGGTCTGGATAAACTCCAGTGATCGGGGACTGGATAAACTCCAGTGATCGGGGACTGGATAAACCCCAGTGATCGGGGACTAGATAAACTTCAGCGATCGGGGTCTGGATACACCCCAGTGATCGAGGTCTGGATAAACTCCAGTAATCGGGGACTCTGGATAAACACCAGTGATCGGGGTCTGGATAAACTCCAGAGATCGGGGACTGGATAAACTCCAGTGATCGGGGTCGGGATACACCCCAGTGATCGGGGTCTGGTTAAACTCCAGTGATCGGGGACTGGATAAACTCCCAGTGATCGGGGACTGGATAAACCCCAGTGATCGGGGACTCTGGATAAACCCCAATAAACGGGGACTGGATAACCCCCAGTGATCGGGTCTCTGGACAAACTCCCAGTGATCGGGGACTGGATAAGCTCCCAGTGATCGGGGACTCTGGATAAACTCCAGTGATCGGGTCTCTGGATAAACTCCCAGTGATCGGGGACTGGATAAGCTCCCAGTGATCGGGGACTCTGGATAAACTCCAGTGATCGGGGACTCTGGATAAACCCCCAGTGATCGGGGACTGGATAAACTCCAGTGATCGGGGACTGGATGAACTCCAGTGATCGGGGTCTGGATAAACCCCAGTGATCGGGGACTCTGGATAAACCCCAATAATCGGTGACTCTGGAAAAACTCCAGTGATCGGGATCTGGATACAATCCAGGGATCGGGGTCAGGATAAACCCCAGTGGTCGGGGACTCTGGATAAATTCCCAGTGATCGGGGACTCTGGATAAACTCCAGTGATCGGGGTCTGGATAAACTCCAGGGATCGGGGTTTGGATAAACTCCAGTGATCGGGGTCTAGATAAACTCCAGTGATCCGGGACTGGATAAACTCCAGCGATCGGGGTCTGGATACACCCCAGTGATCGAGGACTCTGGATAAACGCCAGTGATCGGGGACTGGATAAAACCCAGTGATCGGGGTCTGGATAAAATCCCAATGATCGGGGACTGGATAAACTCCAGTGATCGGAGTCTGGATAAACTCCAGTGATCGGGGTCGGGATACACCCCAGTGATCGGGGTCTGGTTAAACTCTAGTGATCGGGGACTGGATAAAACCCAATGAACGGGGACTCTGGATAAAGCCCAGTGATCGGGGACTCTGGATAAACTCCAGGGATCGGGGTCTGGATAAACTCCAGTGATCGGGGACTGGATAAGCTCCCAGTGATCGGGGACTGGATAAACGCCAGTGATCGGGGCCTAGATAAACTCCAGTGATCGGGGTCTGGATAAACTCCAGTGATCGGGGACTCTGGATAAACACCAGTGAGCGGGGTCTGGATAAACTCCCAGTGATCAGGGTCTGGATAAACTCCAGTGATCGGGGTCTGGATACCCCCCAGTGATCGGGGCTGGATAAACTCCAGTGTTAAGGGTCTGGATACACCCCAGTGATCGGGGACTGGATAACCTCCAGTGATCGGGGACTGGATAAAATCCAGTGATTCGGGACTGGATAAACTCCCAGTGATCTGGGACTGGATAAACCCCAGTGATCGGGGTCGGGATAATCCCCAGTGATCGGGGTCTGGTTAAACTCCAGTGATCGGGGACTGGATAAACTCCCAGTGATCGGGGACTGGATAAACGCCAGTGATCGGGGACTCTGGATAAACCCCAATGAACGGGGACTCTGGAAAAACCCCAGTGATCGGGGACTCTGGATAAAGCCCAATGATCGGGGACTCTGGATAAACTCCAGTGATCTGGAACTGGATAAACCCCAGTGATCGGGTCTCTGGATAAACTCCCAGTGATCGGGGACTGGATAAGCTCCCAGTGATCGGGGACTCTGGATAAACTCCAGTGATCGGGTCTCTGGATAAACTCCCAGTGATCGGGGACTGGATAAGCTCCCAGTGATCGGGGACTCTGGATAAACTCCAGTGATCGGGGACTCTGGGTAAACCCCAGTGATCGGGGACTGGATAAACTCCAGTGATCGGGGTCTCTGGATAAACCCCCAGTGATCGGGGACTAGATAAACTCCAGTGATCGGGGACTGGATAAACCCCAATGAACGGGGACTCTGGATAAAGCCCAGTGATCGGGGACTCTGGATAAACTCCAGGGATCGGGGTCTGGATAAACCCCAGTGATCGGGGACTCTGGATAAACCCCAATAATCGGTGACTCTGGATAAACTCCAGTGATCGGGGTCTGGATACAATCCAGGGATCGGGGTCTGGATAAACCCCAGTGGTCGGGGACTCTGGATAAATTCCCAGTGATCGGGGACTCTGGATAAACTCCAGTGATCGGGGTCTGGATAAACTCCAGGGATCGGGGTTTGGATAAACTCCAGTGATCGGGGTCTAGATAAACTCCAGTGATCCGGGACTGGATAAACTCCAGCGATCGGGGTCTGGATGCACCCCAGTGATCGAGGACTCTGGATAAACGCCAGTGATCGGGGACTGGATAAAACCCAGTGATCGGGGTCTGGATAAAATCCAGTGATCGGGGACTGGATAAACTCCCAATGATCGGGGACTGGATAAACTCCAGTGATCGGAGTCTGGATAAACTCCAGTGATCGGGGTCGGGATACACCCCAGTGATCGGGGTCTGGTTAAACTCTAGTGATCGGGGACTGGATAAAACCCAATGAACGGGGACTCTGGATAAAGCCCAGTGATCGGGGACTCTGGATAAACTCCAGGGATCGGGGTCTGGATAAACTCCAGTGATCGGGGACTGGATAAGCTCCCAGTGATCGGGGACTGGATAAACGCCAGTGATCGGGGCCTAGATAAACTCCAGTGATCGGGGTCTGGATAAACTCCAGTGATCGGGGACTCTGGATAAACACCAGTGAGCGGGGTCTGGATAAACTCCCAGTGATCAGGGTCTGGATAAACTCCAGTGATCGGGGTCTGGATACCCCCCAGTGATCGGGGCTGGATAAACTCCAGTGTTAAGGGTCTGGATACACCCCAGTGATCGGGGACTGGATAACCTCCAGTGATCGGGGACTGGATAAAATCCAGTGATTCGGGACTGGATAAACTCCCAGTGATCTGGGACTGGATAAACCCCAGTGATCGGGGTCGGGATAATCCCCAGTGATCGGGGTCTGGTTAAACTCCAGTGATCGGGGACTGGGTAAACTCCCAGTGATCGGGGACTGGATAAACGCCAGTGATCGGGGACTCTGGATAAACCCCAATGAACGGGGACTCTGGAAAACCCCAGTGATCGGGGACTCTGGATAAAGCCCAATGATCGGGGACTCTGGATAAACTCCAGTGATCTGGAACTGGATAAACCCCAGTGATCGGGTCTCTGGATAAACTCCCAGTGATCGGGGACTGGATAAGCTCGCAGTGATCGGGGACTCTGGATAAACTCCAGTGATCGGGTCTCTGGATAAACTCCCAGTGATCGGGGACTGGATAAGCTCCCAGTGATCGGGGACTCTGGATAAACTCCAGTGATCGGGGACTCTGGGTAAACCCCAGTGATCGGGGACTGGATAAACTCCAGTGATCGGGGTCTCTGGATAAACCCCCAGTGATCGGGGACTGGATAAACTCCAGTGATCGGGGACTGGATAAACCCCAATGAACGGGGACTCTGGATAAAGCCCAGTGATCGGGGACTCTGGATAAACTCCAGGGATCGGGGTCTGGATAAACTCCAGTGATCGGGGACTGGATAAGCTCCCAGTGATCGGGGACTGGATAAACGCCAGTGATCGGGGCCTAGATAAACTCCAGTGATCGGGGTCTGGCTAAACTCCAGTGATCGGGGGACTCTGGATAAACACCAGTGAGCGGGGTCTGGATAAACTCCCAGTGATCAGGGTCTGGATAAACTCCAGTGATCGGGGACTGGATAAGCTCCCAGTGATCGGGGACTGGATAAACGCCAGTGATCGGGGCCTAGATAAACTCCAGTGATCGGGGTCTGGATAAACTCCAGTGATCGGGGACTCTGGATAAACAGCAGTGACCGGGACTGGATAAACTCCCAGTGATCAGGGTCTGGATAAACTCCAGTGATCGGGGTCTGGATACCCCCCAGTGATCGGGGCTGGATAAACTCCAGTGTTCGGGGTCTGGATACACCCCAGTGATCGGGGACTGGATAAACTCCAGTGATCGGGGACTGGATAAAATCCAGTGATTGGGGACTGGATAAACTCCCAGTGATCGGGGACTGGATAAACTCCAGTGATCGGGGTCTGGATAAACTCCAGTGATCGGGGACTGGATAAACCCCAGTGATCGGGGTCGGGATAATCCCCAGTGATCGGGGTCTGGTTAAACTCCAGTGATCGGGGACTGGATAAACTCCCAGTGATCGGGGACTGGATAAACGCCAGTGATCGGGGACTCTGGATAAACCCCAATGAACGGGGACTCTGGATAAACCCCAGTGATCGGGGACTCTGGATAAAGCCCAATGATCGGGGAATCTGGATAAACTCCAGTGATCTGTGACTGGATAAACCCCAGTGATCGGGTCTCTGGATAAACTCCCAGTGATCGGGGGCTCTGGATAAACAACAGTGATCGGGGTCTGGATAAACTCCAGTGAACGGGGACTGGATAAACTCGCAGTGATCGGGGACTCTGGATAAACTCCAGTGATCGGGGACTGGATGAACACCAGTGATCGGGTTCTCTGGATAAACTCCAGTGATCGGGGTCTGGATACACCCCAGTGATCGGGGTCTGGATAAACTCCAGGGATCGGGGTCTGGATAAAATCCAGCGATCGGGGTCTGGTTACACCCCAGTGATCGGGGACTCTGGATAAACACCAGTGATCGGGGTCTGGATAAACTCCAGTGATCGGGGACTGGATAATCTCCCAGTGATCGGGGACTCTGGATAAAGTCCAGTGATCGGGGACTCTGGATAAACCCCAGTGATCGGGGACTGGGTGAACTCCAGATATCGGGGTCTCTGGATAAACTACCAGTGATCGGGGACTGGATAAACTCCAGTGATCGGGGACTGGATAAACTCCAGCGATCGGGGTCTGGTTACACCCCAGTGATCGGGGACTCTGGATAAACACCAGTGATCGGGGTCTGGATAAACTCCAGTGATCGGGGACTGGATAAACTCCCAGTGATCGGGGACTCTGGATAAAGTCCAGTGATCGGGGACTCTGGATAAACCCCAGTGATCGGGGACTGGGTGAACTCCAGATATCGGGGTCTCTGGATAAACTACCAGTGATCGGGGTCTGGATACAATCCAGGGATCGGGGTCTGGATAAACCCCAGTGGTCGGGGACTCTGGATAAATTCCCAGTGATCGGGGACTCTGGATAAACTCCAGTGATCGGGGTCTGGATAAACTCTAGGGATCGGGGTTTGGATAAACTCCAGTGATCGGGGCCTAGATAAACTCCAGTGATCCGGGACTGGATAAACTCCAGCGATCGGGGTCTGGATACATCCCAGTGATCGAGGACTCTGGATAAACTCCAGTGATCGGGGACTCTGGATAAACACCAGTGATCGGGGTCTGGATAAACTCCAGTGATCGGGGACTGGATGAACTCCCAGTGATCGGGGTCGCGATAAACTCCAGTGATCGGGGACTGGATAATCTCCAGTGACCGGGGACTGGATACACCCCAGTGATCGGGGTCTGGATAAACTCCAGTGATCGGGGACTGGACACACCCCAGTGATCGGGAACTCTGGATAAACCTCAATGATCGAGGTCTCCGGATAAACTCCCGGTGATCGTGGACTCTGGATAAACTCCAGTGATCGGGGACCCTTAATAAGCTCCAGTGCTCGGGGACTGGATAAACTCCAGTGATCGGGGTGTGGATACACCCCAGTGATCGGGGTCTGGATACACTCCAGTGATCGGGGTCTGGCTAAACTCCAGTGATCGGGGTCTGGATAAACTCCAGTGATCGGGGACTCTGGATAAACCCCAGTGATCGGTGACTCTGGATAAACTCCCAGTGATCGGGGACTCTGGATAAACCCCAGTGATCGGGGACTCTGGATAAACTCCAGTGATCGGGGTCTGGATGCACCTCAGTGATCGGGGTCTGGATAAACCCCAGTGATCGGGGACTCTCGATAAACTCCAGTGATCGGGGTCTGGATACACCCCAGTGATCGGGGACTCTGGATAAACCCCAGTGATCGGGGACTCTGATAAACTCCAGTGATCGGGGTCTGGATACGCCCCAGTGATCGGGGTCTGGATAAACTCCAGGGATCGGGGTCTGGATAAACTCCAGTGATCGGGGACTGGATAAACTCCCAGTTATCGGGGACTGGATAAACGCCAGTGATCGGGGTCTGGATAAACTCCAGTGATCGGGGACTCTGGATAAACACCAGTGATCGGGGTCTGGATAAACTCCCAGTGATCGGGGTCTGGATACCCCACAGTGATCGGGGACTGGATAAACTCCAGTGATCGGGGTCTGGATACACCCCAGTGATCGGGGACTGGATAAACTCCAGTGATCGGGGACTGGATAAAATCCTGTGATTGGGGACTGGATAAACTCCCAGTGATCGGGGACTGGATAAACTCCAGTGATCGGGGTCTGGATAAACTCCAGTGATCGGGGACTGGATAAACTCCAGTGATCGGGGTCGGGATACACCCCAGTGATCGGGGTCTGGTTAAACTCCCGGTGATCGTGGACTCTGGATAAACTCCAGTGATCGGGGACCCTTAATAAGCTCCAGTGCTCGGGGACTGGATAAACTCCAGTGATCGGGGTGTGGATACACCCCAGTGATCGGGGTCTGGATACACTCCAGTGATCGGGGTCTGGCTAAACTCCAGTGATCGGGGTCTGGATAAACTCCAGTGATCGGAGACTCTGGATAAACCCCAGTGATCGGTGACTCTGGATAAACTCCCAGTGATCGGGGACTCTGGATAAACCCCAGTGATCGGGGACTCTGGATAAACTCCAGTGATCGGGGTCTGGATGCACCTCAGTGATCGGGGTCTGGATAAACCCCAGTGATCGGGGACTCTCGATAAACTCCAGTGATCGGGGTCTGGATACACCCCAGTGATCGGGGACTCTGGATAAACCCCAGTGATCGGGGACTCTGATAAACTCCAGTGATCGGGGTCTGGATACGCCCCAGTGATCGGGGTCTGGATAAACTCCAGGGATCGGGGTCTGGATAAACTCCAGTGATCGGGGACTGGATAAACTCCCAGTTATCGGGGACTGGATAAACGCCAGTGATCGGGGTCTGGATAAACTCCAGTGATCGGGGACTCTGGATAAACACCAGTGATCGGGGTCTGGATAAACTCCCAGTGATCGGGGTCTGGATACCCCCCAGTGATCGGGGACTGGATAAACTCCAGTGATCGGGGTCTGGATACACCCCAGTGATCGGGGACTGGATAAACTCCAGTGATCGGGGACTGGATAAAATCCTGTGATTGGGGACTGGATAAACTCCCAGTGATCGGGGACTGGATAAACTCCAGTGATCGGGGTCTGGATAAACTCCAGTGATCGGGGACTGGATAAACTCCAGTGATCGGGGTCGGGATACACCCCAGTGATCGGGGTCTGGTTAAACTCCAGTGATCGGGGACTGGATAAACTCCCAGTGATCGGGGGCTGGATAAAACCCAGTGATCGGGGACTCTGGATAAACCCCAATGAACGGGGACTGGATAAACCCCAGTGATCGGGTCTCTGGACAAACTCCCAGTGATCGGGGACTGGATAAGCTCCCAGTGATCGGGGACTCTGGATACACTCCAGTGATCGGGTCTCTGGATAAACTCCCAGTGATCGGGGACTGGATAAGCTCCCAGTGATCGGGGACTCTGGATAAACTCCAGTGATCGGGGACTCTGGATAAACTCCAGGGATCGGGGTCTGGATAAACTCCAGTGATCGGGGACTGGATAAGCTCCCAGTGATCGGGGACTGGATAAACGCCAGTGATCGGGGCCTAGATAAACTCCAGTGATCGGGGTCTGGATAAACTCCAGTGATCGGGGACTCTGGATAAACAGCAGTGACCGGGACTGGATAAACTCCCAGTGATCAGGGTCTGGATAAACTCCAGTGATCGGGGTCTGGATACCCCCCAGTGATCGGGGCTGGATAAACTCCAGTGTTCGGGGTCTGGATACACCCCAGTGATCGGGGACTGGATAAACTCCAGTGATCGGGGACTGGATAAAATCCAGTGATTGGGGACTGGATAAACTCCCAGTGATCGGGGACTGGATAAACTCCAGTGATCGGGGTCTGGATAAACTCCAGTGATCGGGGACTGGATAAACCCCAGTGATCGGGGTCGGGATAATCCCCAGTGATCGGGGTCTGGTTAAACTCCAGTGATCGGGGACTGAATAAACTCCCAGTGATCGGGGACTGGATAAACGCCAGTGATCGGGGACTCTGGATAAACCCCAATGAACGGGGACTCTGGATAAACCCCAGTGATCGGGGACTCTGGATAAAGCCCAATGATCGGGGAATCTGGATAAACTCCAGTGATCTGTGACTGGATAAACCCCAGTGATCGGGTCTCTGGATAAACTCCCAGTGATCGGGGGTTCTGGATAAACAACAGTGATCGGGGTCTGGATAAACTCCAGTGAACGGGGACTGGATAAACTCGCAGTGATCGGGGACTCTGGATAAACTCCAGTGATCGGGGACTGGATGAACACCAGTGATCGGGTTCTCTGGATACACCCCAGTGATCGGGGTCTGGATAAACTCCAGGGATCGGGGTCTGGATAAAATCCAGCGATCGGGGTCTGGTTACACCCCAGTGATCGGGGACTCTGGATAAAGTCCAGTGATCGGGGACTCTGGATAAACCCCAGTGATCGGGGACTGGGTGAACTCCAGATATCGGGGTCTCTGGATAAACTACCAGTGATCGGGGACTGGATAAACTCCAGTGATCGGGGACTGGATAAACTCCAGCGATCGGGGTCTGGTTACACCCCAGTGATCGGGGACTCTGGATAAACTCCAGTGATCGGGGTCTGGATAAACTCCAGTGATCGGGGACTGGATAAACTCCCAGTGATCGGGGACTCTAGATAAAGTCCAGTGATCGGGGACTCTGGATAAACCCCAGTGATCGGGGACTGGGTGAACTCCAGATATCGGGGTCTCTGGATAAACTACCAGTGATCGGGGTCTGGATACAATCCAGGGATCGGGGTCTGGATAAACCCCAGTGGTCGGGGACTCTGGATAAATTCCCAGTGATCGGGGACTCTGGATAAACTCCAGTGATCGGGGTCTGGATAAACTCCAGTGATCGGGGACTGGATGAACTCCCAGTGATCGGGGTCGCGATAAACTCCAGTGATCGGGGACTGGATAATCTCCAGTGACCGGGGACTGGATACACCCCAGTGATCGGGGTCTGGATAAACTCCAGTGATCGGGGACTGGACACACCCCAGTGATCGGGAACTCTGGATAAACTTCAATGATCGGGGTCTCCGGATAAACTCCCGGTGATCGTGGACTCTGGATAAACTCCAGTGATCGGGGACCCTTAATAAGCTCCAGTGCTCGGGGAGTGGATAAACTCCAGTGATCGGGTCTCTGGATAAACTCCCAGTGATCGGGGACTGGATAAGCTCCCAGTGATCGGGGACTCTGGATAAACTCCAGTGATCGGGGACTCTGGATAAACCCCCAGTGATCGGGGACTGGATAAACTCCAGTGATCGGGGACTGGATGAACTCCAGTGATCGGGGTCTGGATAAACCCCAGTGATCGGGGACTCTGGATAAACCCCAATAATCGGTGACTCTGGAAAAACTCCAGTGATCGGGATCTGGATACAATCCAGGGATCGGGGTCTGGATAAACCCCAGTGGTCGGGGACTCTGGATAAATTCCCAGTGATCGGGGACTCTGGATAAACTCCAGTGATCGGGGTCTGGATAAACTCCAGGGATCGGGGTTTGGATAAACTCCAGTGATCGGGGTCTAGATAAACTCCAGTGATCCGGGACTGGATAAACTCCAGCGATCGGGGTCTGGATACACCCCAGTGATCGAGGACTCTGGATAAACGCCAGTGATCGGGGACTGGATAAAACCCAGTGATCGGGGTCTGGATAAAATCCCAATGATCGGGGACTGGAAAAACTCCAGTGATCGGAGTCTGGATAAACTCCAGTGATCGGGGTCGGGATACACCCCAGTGATCGGGGTCTGGTTAAACTCTAGTGATCGGGGACTGGATAAAACCCAATGAACGGGGACTCTGGATAAAGCCCAGTGATCGGGGACTCTGGATAAACTCCAGGGATCGGGGTCTGGATAAACTCCAGTGATCGGGGACTGGATAAGCTCCCAGTGATCGGGGACTGGATAAACGCCAGTGATCGGGGCCTAGATAAACTCCAGTGATCGGGGTCTGGATAAACTCCAGTGATCGGGGACTCTGGATAAACACCAGTGAGCGGGGTCTGGATAAACTCCCAGTGATCAGGGTCTGGATAAACTCCAGTGATCGGGGTCTGGATACCCCCCAGTGATCGGGGCTGGATAAACTCCAGTGTTAAGGGTCTGGATACACCCCAGTGATCGGGGACTGGATAACCTCCAGTGATCGGGGACTGGATAAAATCCAGTGATTCGGGACTGGATAAACTCCCAGTGATCTGGGACTGGATAAACCCCAGTGATCGGGGTCGGGATAATCCCCAGTGATCGGGGTCTGGTTAAACTCCAGTGATCGGGGACTGGATAAACTCCCAGTGATCGGGGACTGGATAAACGCCAGTGATCGGGGACTCTGGATAAACCCCAATGAACGGGGACTCTGGAAAAACCCCAGTGATCGGGGACTCTGGATAAAGCCCAATGATCGGGGACTCTGGATAAACTCCAGTGATCTGGAACTGGATAAACCCCAGTGATCGGGTCTCTGGATAAACTCCCAGTGATCGGGGACTGGATAAGCTCCCAGTGATCGGGGACTCTGGATAAACTCCAGTGATCGGGTCTCTGGATAAACTCCCAGTGATCGGGGACTGGATAAGCTCCCAGTGATCGGGGACTCTGGATAAACTCCAGTGATCGGGGACTCTGGGTAAACCCCAGTGATCGGGGACTGGATAAACTCCAGTGATCGGGGTCTCTGGATAAACCCCCAGTGATCGGGGACTAGATAAGCTCCAGTGATCGGGGACTGGATAAACCCCAATGAACGGGGACTCTGGATAAAGCCCAGTGATCGGGGACTCTGGATAAACTCCAGGGATCGGGGTCTGGATAAACCCCAGTGATCGGGGACTCTGGATAAACCCCAATAATCGGTGACTCTGGATAAACTCCAGTGATCGGGGTCTGGATACAATCCAGGGATCGGGGTCTGGATAAACCCCAGTGGTCGGGGACTCTGGATAAATTCCCAGTGATCGGGGACTCTGGATAAACTCCAGTGATCGGGGTCTGGATAAACTCCAGGGATCGGGGTTTGGATAAACTCCAGTGATCGGGGTCTAGATAAACTCCAGTGATCCGGGACTGGATAAACTCCAGCGATCGGGGTCTGGATACACCCCAGTGATCGAGGACTCTGGATAAACGCCAGTGATCGGGGACTGGATAAAACCCAGTGATCGGGGTCTGGATAAAATCCAGTGATCGGGGACTGGATAAACTCCCAATGATCGGGGACTGGAAAAACTCCAGTGATCGGAGTCTGGATAAACTCCAGTGATCGGGGTCGGGATACACCCCAGTGATCGGGGTCTGGTTAAACTCTAGTGATCGGGGACTGGATAAAACCCAATGAACGGGGACTCTGGATAAAGCCCAGTGATCGGGGACTCTGGATAAACTCCAGGGATCGGGGTCTGGATAAACTCCAGTGATCGGGGACTGGATAAGCTCCCAGTGATCGGGGACTGGATAAACGCCAGTGATCGGGGCCTAGATAAACTCCAGTGATCGGGGTCTGGCTAAACTCCAGTGATCGGGGGACTCTGGATAAACACCAGTGAGCGGGGTCTGGATAAACTCCCAGTGATCAGGGTCTTTATAAACTCCAGTGATCGGGGACTGGATAAGCTACCAGTGATCGGGGACTGGATAAACGCCAGTGATCGGGGCCTAGATAAACTCCAGTGATCGGGGTCTGGATAAACTCCAGTGATCGGGGACTCTGGATAAACAGCAGTGACCGGGACTGGATAAACTCCCAGTGATCAGGGTCTGGATAAACTCCAGTGATCGGGGTCTGGATACCCCCCAGTGATCGGGGCTGGATAAACTCCAGTGTTCGGGGTCTGGATACACCCCAGTGATCGGGGACTGGATAAACTCCAGTGATCGGGGACTGGATAAAATCCAGTGATTGGGGACTGGATAAACTCCCAGTGATCGGGGACTGGATAAACTCCAGTGATCGGGGACTGGATAAACCCCAGTGATCGGGGTCGGGATAATCCCCAGTGATCGGGGTCTGGTTAAACTCCAGTGATCGGGGACTGGATAAACTCCCAGTGATCGGGGACTGGATAAACGCCAGTGATCGGGGACTCTGGATAAACCCCAATGAACGGGGACTCTGGATAAACCCCAGTGATCGGGGACTCTGGATAAAGCCCAATGATCGGGGAATCTGGATAAACTCCAGTGATCTGTGACTGGATAAACCCCAGTGATCGGGTCTCTGGATAAACTCCCAGTGATCGGGGGCTCTGGATAAACAACAGTGATCGGGGTCTGGATAAACTCCAGTGAACGGGGACTGGATAAACACGCAGTGATCGGGGACTCTGGTTAAACTCCAGTGATCGGGGACTGGATGAACACCAGTGATCGGGTTCTCTGGATAAACTCCAGTGATCGGGGTCTGGATACACCCCAGTGATCGGGGTCTGGATAAACTCCAGGGATCGGGGTCTGGATAAAATCCAGCGATCGGGGTCTGGTTACACCCCAGTGATCGGGGACTCTGGATAAACACCAGTGATCGGGGTCTGGATAAACTCCAGTGATCGGGGACTGGATAATCTCCCAGTGATCGGGGACTCTGGATAAAGTCCAGTGATCGGGGACTCTGGATAAACCCCAGTGATCGGGGACTGGGTGAACTCCAGATATCGGGGTCTCTGGATAAACTACCAGTGATCGGGGACTGGATAAACTCCAGTGATCGGGGACTGGATAAACTCCAGCGATCGGGGTCTGGTTACACCCCAGTGATCGGGGACTCTGGATAAACACCAGTGATCGGGGTCTGGATAAACTCCAGTGATCGGGGACTGGATAAACTCCCAGTGATCGGGGACTCTGGATAAAGTCCAGTGATCGGGGACTCTGGATAAACCCCAGTGATCGGGGACTGGGTGAACTCCAGATATCGGGGTCTCTGGATAAACTACCAGTGATCGGGGTCTGGATACAATCCAGGGATCGGGGTCTGGATAAACCCCAGTGGTCGGGGACTCTGGATAAATTCCCAGTGATCGGGGACTCTGGATAAACTCCAGTGATCGGGGTCTGGATAAACTCTAGGGATCGGGGTTTGGATAAACTCCAGTGATCGGGGCCTAGATAAACTCCAGTGATCCGGGACTGGATAAACTCCAGCGATCGGGGTCTGGATACATCCCAGTGATCGAGGACTCTGGATGAACTCCAGTGATCGGGGACTCTGGATAAACACCAGTGATCGGGGTCTGGATAAACTCCAGTGATCGGGGACTGGATGAACTCCCAGTGATCGGGGTCGCGATAAACTCCAGTGATCGGGGACTGGATAATCTCCAGTGACCGGGGACTGGATACACCCCAGTGATCGGGGTCTGGATAAACTCCAGTGATCGGGGACTGGACACACCCCAGTGATCGGGAACTCTGGATAAACCTCAATGATCGAGGTCTCCGGATAAACTCCCGGTGATCGTGGACTCTGGATAAACTCCAGTGATCGGGGACCCTTAATAAGCTCCAGTGCTCGGGGACTGGATAAACTCCAGTGATCGGGGTGTGGATACACCCCAGTGATCGGGGTCTGGATACACTCCAGTGATCGGGGTCTGGCTAAACTCCAGTGATCGGGGTCTGGATAAACTCCAGTGATCGGGGACTCTGGATAAACCCCAGTGATCGGTGACTCTGGATAAACTCCCAGTGATCGGGGACTCTGGATAAACCCCAGTGATCGGGGACTCTGGATAAACTCCAGTGATCGGGGTCTGGATGCACCTCAGTGATCGGGGTCTGGATAAACCCCAGTGATCGGGGACTCTCGATAAACTCCAGTGATCGGGGTCTGGATACACCCCAGTGATCGGGGACTCTGGATAAACCCCAGTGATCGGGGACTCTGATAAACTCCAGTGATCGGGGTCTGGATACGCCCCAGTGATCGGGGTCTGGATAAACTCCAGGGATCGGGGTCTGGATAAACTCCAGTGATCGGGGACTGGATAAACTCCCAGTTATCGGGGACTGGATAAACGCCAGTGATCGGGGTCTGGATAAACTCCAGTGATCGGGGACTCTGGATAAACACCAGTGATCGGGGTCTGGATAAACTCCCAGTGATCGGGGTCTGGATACCCCACAGTGATCGGGGACTGGATAAACTCCAGTGATCGGGGTCTGGATACACCCCAGTGATCGGGGACTGGATAAACTCCAGTGATCGGGGACTGGATAAAATCCTGTGATTGGGGACTGGATAAACTCCCAGTGATCGGGGACTGGATAAACTCCAGTGATCGGGGTCTGGATAAACTCCAGTGATCGGGGACTGGATAAACTCCAGTGATCGGGGTCGGGATACACCCCAGTGATCGGGGTCTGGTTAAACTCCCGGTGATCGTGGACTCTGGATAAACTCCAGTGATCGGGGACCCTTAATAAGCTCCAGTGCTCGGGGACTGGATAAACTCCAGTGATCGGGGTGTGGATACACCCCAGTGATCGGGGTCTGGATACACTCCAGTGATCGGGGTCTGGCTAAACTCCAGTGATCGGGGTCTGGATAAACTCCAGTGATCGGGGACTCTGGATAAACCCCAGTGATCGGTGACTCTGGATAAACTCCCAGTGATCGGGGACTCTGGATAAACCCCAGTGATCGGGGACTCTGGATAAACTCCAGTGATCGGGGTCTGGATGCACCTCAGTGATCGGGGTCTGGATAAACCCCAGTGATCGGGGACTCTCGATAAACTCCAGTGATCGGGGTCTGGATACACCCCAGTGATCGGGGACTCTGGATAAACCCCAGTGATCGGGGACTCTGATAAACTCCAGTGATCGGGGTCTGGATACGCCCCAGTGATCGGGGTCTGGATAAACTCCAGGGATCGGGGTCTGGATAAACTCCAGTGATCGGGGACTGGATAAACTCCCAGTTATCGGGGACTGGATAAACGCCAGTGATCGGGGTCTGGATAAACTCCAGTGATCGGGGACTCTGGATAAACACCAGTGATCGGGGTCTGGATAAACTCCCAGTGATCGGGGTCTGGATACCCCCCAGTGATCGGGGACTGGATAAACTCCAGTGATCGGGGTCTGGATACACCCCAGTGATCGGGGACTGGATAAACTCCAGTGATCGGGGACTGGATAAAATCCTGTGATTGGGGACTGGATAAACTCCCAGTGATCGGGGACTGGATAAACTCCAGTGATCGGGGTCTGGATAAACTCCAGTGATCGGGAACTGGATAAACTCCAGTGATCGGGGTCGGGATACACCCCAGTGATCGGGGTCTGGTTAAACTCCAGTGATCGGGGACTGGATAAACTCCCAGTGATCGGGGACTGGATAAACCCCAGTGATCGGGGACTCTGGATAAACCCCAATGAACGGGGACTGGATAAACCCCAGTGATCGGGTCTCTGGACAAACTCCCAGTGATCGGGGACTGGATAAGCTCCCAGTGATCGGGGACTCTGGATAAACTCCAGTGATCGGGTCTCTGGATAAACTCCCAGTGATCGGGGACTGGATAAGCTCCCAGTGATCGGGGACTCTGGATAAACTCCAGTGATCGGGGACTCTGGATAAACTCCAGGGATCGGGGTCTGGATAAACTCCAGTGATCGGGGACTGGATAAGCTCCCAGTGATCGGGGACTGGATAAACGCCAGTGATCGGGGCCTAGATAAACTCCAGTGATCGGGGTCTGGATAAACTCCAGTGATCGGGGACTCTGGATAAACAGCAGTGACCGGGACTGGATAAACTCCCAGTGATCAGGGTCTGGATAAACTCCAGTGATCGGGGTCTGGATACCCCCCAGTGATCGGGGCTGGATAAACTCCAGTGTTCGGGGTCTGGATACACCCCAGTGATCGGGGACTGGATAAACTCCAGTGATCGGGGACTGGATAAAATCCAGTGATTGGGGACTGGATAAACTCCCAGTGATCGGGGACTGGATAAACTCCAGTGATCGGGGTCTGGATAAACTCCAGTGATCGGGGACTGGATAAACCCCAGTGATCGGGGTCGGGATAATCCCCAGTGATCGGGGTCTGGTTAAACTCCAGTGATCGGGGACTGAATAAACTCCCAGTGATCGGGGACTGGATAAACGCCAGTGATCGGGGACTCTGGATAAACCCCAATGAACGGGGACTCTGGATAAACCCCAGTGATCGGGGACTCTGGATAAAGCCCAATGATCGGGGAATCTGGATAAACTCCAGTGATCTGTGACTGGATAAACCCCAGTGATCGGGTCTCTGGATAAACTCCCAGTGATCGGGGGTTCTGGATAAACAACAGTGATCGGGGTCTGGATAAACTCCAGTGAACGGGGACTGGATAAACTCGCAGTGATCGGGGACTCTGGATAAACTCCAGTGATCGGGGACTGGATGAACACCAGTGATCGGGTTCTCTGGATACACCCCAGTGATCGGGGTCTGGATAAACTCCAGGGATCGGGGTCTGGATAAAATCCAGCGATCGGGGTCTGGTTACACCCCAGTGATCGGGGACTCTGGATAAACACCAGTGATCGGGGTCTGGATAAACTCCAGTGATCGGGGACTGGATAAACTCCCAGTGATCGGGGACTCTGGATAAAGTCCAGTGATCGGGGACTCTGGATAAACCCCAGTGATCGGGGACTGGGTGAACTCCAGATATCGGGGTCTCTGGATAAACTACCAGTGATCGGGGACTGGATAAACTCCAGTGATCGGGGACTGGATAAACTCCAGCGATCGGGGTCTGGTTACACCCCAGTGATCGGGGACTCTGGATAAACTCCAGTGATCGGGGTCTGGATAAACTCCAGTGATCGGGGACTGGATAAACTCCCAGTGATCGGGGACTCTAGATAAAGTCCAGTGATCGGGGACTCTGGATAAACCCCAGTGATCGGGGACTGGGTGAACTCCAGATATCGGGGTCTCTGGATAAACTACCAGTGATCGGGGTCTGGATACAATCCAGGGATCGGGGTCTGGATAAACCCCAGTGGTCGGGGACTCTGGATAAATTCCCAGTGATCGGGGACTCTGGATAAACTCCAGTGATCGGGGTCTGGATAAACTCTAGGGATCGGGGTTTGGATAAACTCCAGTGATCGGGGCCTAGATAAACTCCAGTGATCCGGGACTGGATAAACTCCAGCGATCGGGGTCTGGATACATCCCAGTGATCGAGGACTCTGGATAAACTCCAGTGATCGGGGACTCTGGATAAACACCAGTGATCGGGGTCTGGATAAACTCCAGTGATCGGGGACTGGATGAACTCCCAGTGATCGGGGTCGCGATAAACTCCAGTGATCGGGGACTGGATAATCTCCAGTGACCGGGGACTGGATACACCCCAGTGATCGGGGTCTGGATAAACTCCAGTGATCGGGGACTGGACACACCCCAGTGATCGGGAACTCTGGATAAACTTCAATGATCGGGGTCTCCGGATAAACTCCCGGTGATCGTGGACTCTGGATAAACTCCAGTGATCGGGGACCCTTAATAAGCTCCAGTGCTCGGGGAGTGGATAAACTCCAGTGATCGGGGTGTGGATACACCCCAGTGATCGGGGTCTGGATACACTCCAGTGATCGGGGTCTGGCTAAACTCCAGTGATCGGGGTCTGGATAAACTCCAGTGATCGGGGACTCTGGATAAACCCCAGTGATCGGTGACTCTGGATAAACTCCCAGTGATCGGGGACTCTGGATAAACCCCAGTGATCGGGGACTCTGGATAAACTCCAGTGATCGGGGTCTGGATGCACCTCAGTGATCGGGGTCTGGATAAACCCCAGTGATCGGGGACTCTCGATAAACTCCAGTGATCGGGGTCTGGATACACCCCAGTGATCGGGGACTCTGGATAAACCCCAGTGATCGGGGACTCTGATAAACTCCAGTGATCGGGGTCTGGATACGCCCCAGTGATCGGGGTCTGGATAAACTCCAGGGATCGGGGTCTGGATAAACTCCAGTGATCGGGGACTGGATAAACTCCCAGTTATCGGGGACTGGATAAACGCCAGTGATCGGGGTCTGGATAAACTCCAGTGATCGGGGACTCTGGATAAACACCAGTGATCGGGGTCTGGATAAACTCCCAGTGATCGGGGTCTGGATACCCCCCAGTGATCGGGGACTGGATAAACTCCAGTGATCGGGGTCTGGATACACCCCAGTGATCGGGGACTGGATAAACTCCAGTGATCGGGGACTGGATAAAATCCTGTGATTGGGGACTGGATAAACTCCCAGTGATCGGGGACTGGATAAACTCCAGTGATCGGGGTCTGGATAAACTCCAGTGATCGGGGACTGGATAAACTCCAGTGATCGGGGTCGGGATACACCCCAGTGATCGGGGTCTGGTTAAACTCCAGTGATCGGGGACTGGATAAACTCCCAGTGATCGGGGACTGGATAAACCCCAGTGATCGGGGACTCTGGATAAACCCCAATGAACGGGGACTGGATAAACCCCAGTGATCGGGTCTCTGGACAAACTCCCAGTGATCGGGGACTGGATAAGCTCCCAGTGATCGGGGACTCTGGATAAACTCCAGTGATCGGGTCTCTGGATAAACTCCCAGTGATCGGGGACTGGATAAGCTCCCAGTGATCGGGGACTCTGGATAAACTCCAGTGATCGGGGACTCTGGATAAACCCCCAGTGATCGGGGACTGGATAAACTCCAGTGATCGGGGACTGGATGAACTCCAGTGATCGGGGTCTGGATAAACCCCAGTGATCGGGGACTCTGGATAAACCCCAATAATCGGTGACTCTGGATAAACTCCAGTGATCGGGGTCTGGATACAATCCAGGGATCGGGGTCTGGATAAACCCCAGTGGTCGGGGACTCTGGATAAATTCCCAGTGATCGGGGACTCTGGATAAACTCCAGTGATCGGGGTCTGGATAAACTCCAGGGATCGGGGTTTGGATAAACTCCAGTGATCGGGGTCTAGATAAACTCCAGTGATCCGGGACTGGATAAACTCCAGCGATCGGGGTCTGGATACACCCCAGTGATCGAGGACTCTGGATAAACGCCAGTGATCGGGGACTGGATAAAACCCAGTGATCGGGGTCTGGATAAAATCCAGTGATCGGGGACTGGATAAACTCCCAGTGATCGGGGACTGGATAAACTCCAGTGATCGGAGTCTGGATAAACTCCAGTGATCGGGGTCGGGATACACCCCAGTGATCGGGGTCTGGTTAAACTCTAGTGATCGGGGACTGGATAAAACCCAATGAACGGGGACTCTGGATAAAGCCCAGTGATCGGGGAATCTGGATAAACTCCAGGGATCGGGGTCTGGATAAACTCCAGTGATCGGGGACTGGATAAGCTCCCAGTGATCGGGGACTGGATAAACGCCAGTGATCGGGGCCTAGATAAACTCCAGTGATCGGGGTCTGGATAAACTCCAGTGATCGGGGACTCTGGATAAACACCAGTGATCGGGGTCTGGATAAACTCCAGTGATCGGGGTCATGGATAAACTCCAGAGATCGGGGACTCTGGATAAACACCAGTGATCGGGGTCTGGATAAACTCCAGTGATCGGGGACTGGATAAACTCCCAGTGATCGGGGACTCTGGATAAAGTCCAGTGATCGGGGACTCTGGATAAACCCCAGTGATCGGGGACTGGGTGAACTCCAGATATCGGGGTCTCTGGATAAACTACCAGTGATCGGGGACTGGATAAACTCCAGTGATCGGGGACTGGATAAACTCCAGCGATCGGGGTCTGGTTACACCCCAGTGATCGGGGACTCTGGATAAACTCCAGTGATCGGGGTCTGGATAAACTCCAGTGATCGGGGACTGGATAAACTCCCAGTGATCGGGGACTCTAGATAAAGTCCAGTGATCGGGGACTCTGGATAAACCCCAGTGATCGGGGACTGGGTGAACTCCAGATATCGGGGTCTCTGGATAAACTACCAGTGATCGGGGTCTGGATACAATCCAGGGATCGGGGTCTGGATAAACCCCAGTGGTCGGGGACTCTGGATAAATTCCCAGTGATCGGGGACTCTGGATAAACTCCAGTGATCGGGGTCTGGATAAACTCTAGGGATCGGGGTTTGGATAAACTCCAGTGATCGGGGCCTAGATAAACTCCAGTGATCCGGGACTGGATAAACTCCAGCGATCGGGGTCTGGATACATCCCAGTGATCGAGGACTCTGGATAAACTCCAGTGATCGGGGACTCTGGATAAACACCAGTGATCGGGGTCTGGATAAACTCCAGTGATCGGGGACTGGATGAACTCCCAGTGATCGGGGTCGCGATAAACTCCAGTGATCGGGGACTGGATAATCTCCAGTGACCGGGGACTGGATACACCCCAGTGATCGGGGTCTGGATAAACTCCAGTGATCGGGGACTGGACACACCCCAGTGATCGGGAACTCTGGATAAACTTCAATGATCGGGGTCTCCGGATAAACTCCCGGTGATCGTGGACTCTGGATAAACTCCAGTGATCGGGGACCCTTAATAAGCTCCAGTGCTCGGGGACTGGATAAACTCCAGTGATCGGGGTGTGGATACACCCCAGTGATCGGGGTCTGGATACACTCCAGTGATCGGGGTCTGGCTAAACTCCAGTGATCGGGGTCTGGATAAACTCCAGTGATCGGGGACTCTGGATAAACCCCAGTGATCGGTGACTCTGGATAAACTCCCAGTGATCGGGGACTCTGGATAAACCCCAGTGATCGGGGACTCTGGATAAACTCCAGTGATCGGGGTCTGGATGCACCTCAGTGATCGGGGTCTGGATAAACCCCAGTGATCGGGGACTCTCGATAAACTCCAGTGATCGGGGTCTGGATACACCCCAGTGATCGGGGACTCTGGATAAACCCCAGTGATCGGGGACTCTGATAAACTCCAGTGATCGGGGTCTGGATACGCCCCAGTGATCGGGGTCTGGATAAACTCCAGGGATCGGGGTCTGGATAAACTCCAGTGATCGGGGACTGGATAAACTCCCAGTTATCGGGGACTGGATAAACGCCAGTGATCGGGGTCTGGATAAACTCCAGTGATCGGGGACTCTGGATAAACACCAGTGATCGGGGTCTGGATAAACTCCCAGTGATCGGGGTCTGGATACCCCACAGTGATCGGGGACTGGATAAACTCCAGTGATCGGGGTCTGGATACACCCCAGTGATCGGGGACTGGATAAACTCCAGTGATCGGGGACTGGATAAAATCCTGTGATTGGGGACTGGATAAACTCCCAGTGATCGGGGACTGGATAAACTCCAGTGATCGGGGTCTGGATAAACTCCAGTGATCGGGGACTGGATAAACTCCAGTGATCGGGGTCGGGATACACCCCAGTGATCGGGGTCTGGTTAAACTCCCGGTGATCGTGGACTCTGGATAAACTCCAGTGATCGGGGACCCTTAATAAGCTCCAGTGCTCGGGGACTGGATAAACTCCAGTGATCGGGGTGTGGATACACCCCAGTGATCGGGGTCTGGATACACTCCAGTGATCGGGGTCTGGCTAAACTCCAGTGATCGGGGTCTGGATAAACTCCAGTGATCGGGGACTCTGGATAAACCCCAGTGATCGGTGACTCTGGATAAACTCCCAGTGATCGGGGACTCTGGATAAACCCCAGTGATCGGGGACTCTGGATAAACTCCAGTGATCGGGGTCTGGATGCACCTCAGTGATCGGGGTCTGGATAAACCCCAGTGATCGGGGACTCTCGATAAACTCCAGTGATCGGGGTCTGGATACACCCCAGTGATCGGGGACTCTGGATAAACCCCAGTGATCGGGGACTCTGATAAACTCCAGTGATCGGGGTCTGGATACGCCCCAGTGATCGGGGTCTGGATAAACTCCAGGGATCGGGGTCTGGATAAACTCCAGTGATCGGGGACTGGATAAACTCCCAGTTATCGGGGACTGGATAAACGCCAGTGATCGGGGTCTGGATAAACTCCAGTGATCGGGGACTCTGGATAAACACCAGTGATCGGGGTCTGGATAAACTCCCAGTGATCGGGGTCTGGATACCCCCCAGTGATCGGGGACTGGATAAACTCCAGTGATCGGGGTCTGGATACACCCCAGTGATCGGGGACTGGATAAACTCCAGTGATCGGGGACTGGATAAAATCCTGTGATTGGGGACTGGATAAACTCCCAGTGATCGGGGACTGGATAAACTCCAGTGATCGGGGTCTGGATAAACTCCAGTGATCGGGGACTGGATAAACTCCAGTGATCGGGGTCGGGATACACCCCAGTGATCGGGGTCTGGTTAAACTCCAGTGATCGGGGACTGGATAAACTCCCAGTGATCGGGGACTGGATAAACCCCAGTGATCGGGGACTCTGGATAAACCCCAATGAACGGGGACTGGATAAACCCCAGTGATCGGGTCTCTGGACAAACTCCCAGTGATCGGGGACTGGATAAGCTCCCAGTGATCGGGGACTCTGGATAAACTCCAGTGATCGGGTCTCTGGATAAACTCCCAGTGATCGGGGACTGGATAAGCTCCCAGTGATCGGGGACTCTGGATAAACTCCAGTGATCGGGGACTCTGGATAAACTCCAGGGATCGGGGTCTGGATAAACTCCAGTGATCGGGGACTGGATAAGCTCCCAGTGATCGGGGACTGGATAAACGCCAGTGATCGGGGCCTAGATAAACTCCAGTGATCGGGGTCTGGATAAACTCCAGTGATCGGGGACTCTGGATAAACAGCAGTGACCGGGACTGGATAAACTCCCAGTGATCAGGGTCTGGATAAACTCCAGTGATCGGGGTCTGGATACCCCCCAGTGATCGGGGCTGGATAAACTCCAGTGTTCGGGGTCTGGATACACCCCAGTGATCGGGGACTGGATAAACTCCAGTGATCGGGGACTGGATAAAATCCAGTGATTGGGGACTGGATAAACTCCCAGTGATCGGGGACTGGATAAACTCCAGTGATCGGGGTCTGGATAAACTCCAGTGATCGGGGACTGGATAAACCCCAGTGATCGGGGTCGGGATAATCCCCAGTGATCGGGGACTGGATAAACGCCAGTGATCGGGGACTCTGGATAAACCCCAATGAACGGGGACTCTGGATAAACCCCAGTGATCGGGGACTCTGGATAAAGCCCAATGATCGGGGAATCTGGATAAACTCCAGTGATCTGTGACTGGATAAACCCCAGTGATCGGGTCTCTGGATAAACTCCCAGTGATCGGGGGTTCTGGATAAACAACAGTGATCGGGGTCTGGATAAACTCCAGTGAACGGGGACTGGATAAACTCGCAGTGATCGGGGACTCTGGATAAACTCCAGTGATCGGGGACTGGATGAACACCAGTGATCGGGTTCTCTGGATACACCCCAGTGATCGGGGTCTGGATAAACTCCAGGGATCGGGGTCTGGATAAAATCCAGCGATCGGGGTCTGGTTACACCCCAGTGATCGGGGACTCTGGATAAACACCAGTGATCGGGGTCTGGATAAACTCCAGTGATCGGGGACTGGATAAACTCCCAGTGATCGGGGACTCTGGATAAAGTCCAGTGATCGGGGACTCTGGATAAACCCCAGTGATCGGGGACTGGGTGAACTCCAGATATCGGGGTCTCTGGATAAACTACCAGTGATCGGGGACTGGATAAACTCCAGTGATCGGGGACTGGATAAACTCCAGCGATCGGGGTCTGGTTACACCCCAGTGATCGGGGACTCTGGATAAACTCCAGTGATCGGGGTCTGGATAAACTCCAGTGATCGGGGACTGGATAAACTCCCAGTGATCGGGGACTCTAGATAAAGTCCAGTGATCGGGGACTCTGGATAAACCCCAGTGATCGGGGACTGGGTGAACTCCAGATATCGGGGTCTCTGGATAAACTACCAGTGATCGGGGTCTGGATACAATCCAGGGATCGGGGTCTGGATAAACCCCAGTGGTCGGGGACTCTGGATAAATTCCCAGTGATCGGGGACTCTGGATAAACTCCAGTGATCGGGGTCTGGATAAACTCTAGGGATCGGGGTTTGGATAAACTCCAGTGATCGGGGCCTAGATAAACTCCAGTGATCCGGGACTGGATAAACTCCAGCGATCGGGGTCTGGATACATCCCAGTGATCGAGGACTCTGGATAAACTCCAGTGATCGGGGACTCTGGATAAACACCAGTGATCGGGGTCTGGATAAACTCCAGTGATCGGGGACTGGATGAACTCCCAGTGATCGGGGTCGCGATAAACTCCAGTGATCGGGGACTGGATAATCTCCAGTGACCGGGGACTGGATACACCCCAGTGATCGGGGTCTGGATAAACTCCAGTGATCGGGGACTGGACACACCCCAGTGATCGGGAACTCTGGATAAACTTCAATGATCGGGGTCTCCGGATAAACTCCCGGTGATCGTGGACTCTGGATAAACTCCAGTGATCGGGGACCCTTAATAAGCTCCAGTGCTCGGGGAGTGGATAAACTCCAGTGATCGGGGTGTGGATACACCCCAGTGATCGGGGTCTGGATACACTCCAGTGATCGGGGTCTGGCTAAACTCCAGTGATCGGGGTCTGGATAAACTCCAGTGATCGGGGACTCTGGATAAACCCCAGTGATCGGTGACTCTGGATAAACTCCCAGTGATCGGGGACTCTGGATAAACCCCAGTGATCGGGGACTCTGGATAAACTCCAGTGATCGGGGTCTGGATGCACCTCAGTGATCGGGGTCTGGATAAACCCCAGTGATCGGGGACTCTCGATAAACTCCAGTGATCGGGGTCTGGATACACCCCAGTGATCGGGGACTCTGGATAAACCCCAGTGATCGGGGACTCTGATAAACTCCAGTGATCGGGGTCTGGATACGCCCCAGTGATCGGGGTCTGGATAAACTCCAGGGATCGGGGTCTGGATAAACTCCAGTGATCGGGGACTGGATAAACTCCCAGTTATCGGGGACTGGATAAACGCCAGTGATCGGGGTCTGGATAAACTCCAGTGATCGGGGACTCTGGATAAACACCAGTGATCGGGGTCTGGATAAACTCCCAGTGATCGGGGTCTGGATACCCCCCAGTGATCGGGGACTGGATAAACTCCAGTGATCGGGGTCTGGATACACCCCAGTGATCGGGGACTGGATAAACTCCAGTGATCGGGGACTGGATAAAATCCTGTGATTGGGGACTGGATAAACTCCCAGTGATCGGGGACTGGATAAACTCCAGTGATCGGGGTCTGGATAAACTCCAGTGATCGGGGACTGGATAAACTCCAGTGATCGGGGTCGGGATACACCCCAGTGATCGGGGTCTGGTTAAACTCCAGTGATCGGGGACTGGATAAACTCCCAGTGATCGGGGACTGGATAAACCCCAGTGATCGGGGACTCTGGATAAACCCCAATGAACGGGGACTGGATAAACCCCAGTGATCGGGTCTCTGGACAAACTCCCAGTGATCGGGGACTGGATAAGCTCCCAGTGATCGGGGACTCTGGATAAACTCCAGTGATCGGGTCTCTGGATAAACTCCCAGTGATCGGGGACTGGATAAGCTCCCAGTGATCGGGGACTCTGGATAAACTCCAGTGATCGGGGACTCTGGATAAACCCCCAGTGATCGGGGACTGGATAAACTCCAGTGATCGGGGACTGGATGAACTCCAGTGATCGGGGTCTGGATAAACCCCAGTGATCGGGGACTCTGGATAAACCCCAATAATCGGTGACTCTGGATAAACTCCAGTGATCGGGGTCTGGATACAATCCAGGGATCGGGGTCTGGATAAACCCCAGTGGTCGGGGACTCTGGATAAATTCCCAGTGATCGGGGACTCTGGATAAACTCCAGTGATCGGGGTCTGGATAAACTCCAGGGATCGGGGTTTGGATAAACTCCAGTGATCGGGGTCTAGATAAACTCCAGTGATCCGGGACTGGATAAACTCCAGCGATCGGGGTCTGGATACACCCCAGTGATCGAGGACTCTGGATAAACGCCAGTGATCGGGGACTGGATAAAACCCAGTGATCGGGGTCTGGATAAAATCCAGTGATCGGGGACTGGATAAACTCCCAGTGATCGGGGACTGGATAAACTCCAGTGATCGGAGTCTGGATAAACTCCAGTGATCGGGGTCGGGATACACCCCAGTGATCGGGGTCTGGTTAAACTCTAGTGATCGGGGACTGGATAAAACCCAATGAACGGGGACTCTGGATAAAGCCCAGTGATCGGGGAATCTGGATAAACTCCAGGGATCGGGGTCTGGATAAACTCCAGTGATCGGGGACTGGATAAGCTCCCAGTGATCGGGGACTGGATAAACGCCAGTGATCGGGGCCTAGATAAACTCCAGTGATCGGGGTCTGGATAAACTCCAGTGATCGGGGACTCTGGATAAACACCAGTGATCGGGGTCTGGATAAACTCCCAGTGATCGGGGTCTGGATACCCCCCAGTGATCGGGGACTGGATAAACTCCAGTGATCGGGGTCTGGATACACCCCAGTGATCGGGGACTGGATAAACTCCAGTGATCGGGGACTGGATAAAATCCTGTGATTGGGGACTGGATAAACTCCCAGTGATCGGGGACTGGATAAACTCCAGTGATCGGGGTATGGATAAACTCCAGTGATCGGGGACTGGATAAACTCCAGTGATCGGGGTCGGGATACACCCCAGTGATCGGGGTCTGGTTAAACTCCAGTGATCGGGGACTGGATAAACTCCCAGTGATCGGGGACTGGATAAACCCCAGTGATCGGGGACTCTGGATAAACCCCAATGAACGGGGACTGGATAAACCCCAGTGATCGGGTCTCTGGACAAACTCCCAGTGATCGGGGACTGGATAAGCTCCCAGTGATCGGGGACTCTGGATAAACTCCAGTGATCGGGTCTCTGGATAAACTCCCAGTGATCGGGGACTGGATAAGCTCGCAGTGATCGGGGACTCTGGATAAACTCCAGTGATCGGGGACTCTGGATAAACCCCCAGTGATCGGGGACTGGATAAACTCCAGTGATCGGGGACTGGATGAACTCCAGTGATCGGGGTCTGGATAAACCCCAGTGATCGGGGACTCTGGATAAACCCCAATAATCGGTGACTCTGGATAAACTCCAGTGATCGGGGTCTGGATACAATCCAGGTATCGGGGTCTGGATAAACCCCAGTGGTCGGGGACTCTGGATAAATTCCCAGTGATCGGGGACTCTGGATAAACTCCAGTGATCGGGGTCTGGATAAACTCCAGGGATCGGGGTTTGGATAAACTCCAGTGATCGGGGTCTAGATAAACTCCAGTGATCCGGGACTGGATAAACTCCAGCGATCGGGGTCTGGATACACCCCAGTGATCGAGGACTCTGGATAAACGCCAGTGATCGGGGACTGGATAAAACCCAGTGATCGGGGTCTGGATAAAATCCAGTGATCGGGGACTGGATAAACTCCCAGTGATCGGGGACTGGATAAACTCCAGTGATCGGAGTCTGGATAAACTCCAGTGATCGGGGTCGGGATACACCCCAGTGATTGGGGTCTGGTTAAACTCTAGTGATCGGGGACTGGATAAAACCCAATGAACGGGGACTCTGGATAAAGCCCAGTGATCGGGGAATCTGGATAAACTCCAGGGATCGGGGTCTGGATAAACTCCAGTGATCGGGGACTGGATAAGCTCCCAGTGATCGGGGACTGGATAAACGCCAGTGATCGGGGCCTAGATAAACTCCAGTGATCGGGGTCTGGATAAACTCCAGTGATCGGGGACTCTGGATAAACACCAGTGATCGGGGTCTGGATAAACTCCCAGTGATCGGGGTCTGGATACCCCCCAGTGATCGGGGACTGGATAAACTCCAGTGATCGGGGTCTGGATACACCCCAGTGATCGGGGACTGGATAAACTCCAGTGATCGGGGACTGGATAAAATCCTGTGATTGGGGACTGGATAAACTCCCAGTGATCGGGGACTGGATAAACTCCAGTGATCGGGGTCTGGATACCCCCCAGTGATCGGGGCTGGATAAACTCCAGTGTTAAGGGTCTGGATACACCCCAGTGATCGGGGACTGGATAAACTCCAGTGATCGGGGACTGGATAAAATCCAGTGATTGGGGACTGGATAAACTCCCAGTGATCTGGGACTGGATAAACCCCAGTGATCGGGGTCGGGATAATCCCCAGTGATCGGGGTCTGGTTAAACTCCAGTGATCGGGGACTGGATAAACTCCCAGTGATCGGGGACTGGATAAACGCCAGTGATCGGGGACTCTGGATAAACCCCAATGAACGGGGACTCTGGATAAACCCCAGTGATCGGGGACTCTGGATAAAGCCCAATGATCGGGGACTCTGGATAAACTCCAGTGATCTGGAACTGGATAAACCCCAGTGATCGGGTCTCTGGATAAACTCCCAGTGATCGGGGACTGGATAAGCTCCCAGTGATCGGGGACTCTGGATAAACTCCAGTGATCGGGTCTCTGGATAAACTCCCAGTGATCGGGGACTGGATAAGCTCCCAGTGATCGGGGACTCTGGATAAACTCCAGTGATCGGGGACTCTGGGTAAACCCCACTGATCGGGGACTGGATAAACTCCAGTGATCGGGGTCTCTGGATAAACCCCCAGTGATCGGGGACTGGATAAACTCCAGTGATCGGGGACTGGATAAACCCCAATGAACGGGGACTCTGGATAAAGCCCAGTGATCGGGGACTCTGGATAAAATCCAGGGACCGGGGTCTGGATAAACTCCAGTGATCGGGGACTGGATAAGCTCCCAGTGATCGGGGACTGGATAAACGCCAGTGATCGGGGCCTAGATAAACTCCAGTGATCGGGGTCTGGATAAACTCCAGTGATCGGGGACTCTGGATAAACACCAGTGATCGGGGTCTGGATAAACTCACAGTGATCGGGGTCTGGATACCCCCCAGTGATCGGGGACTGGATAAACTCCAGTGATCGGGGTCTGGATACACCCCAGTGATCGGGGACTGGATAAACTCCCAGTGATCGGGGACTGGATAAAATCCTGTGATTGGGGACTGGATAAACTCCCAGTGATCGGGGACTGGATAAACTCCAGTGATCGGGGTCTGGATACCCCCCAGTGATCGGGGCTGGATAAACTCCAGTGTTAAGGGTCTGGATACACCCCAGTGATCGGGGACTGGATAAACTCCAGTGATCGGGGACTGGATAAAATCCAGTGATTGGGGACTGGATAAACTCCCAGTGATCTGGGACTGGATAAACCCCAGTGATCGGGGTCGGGATAATCCCCAGTGATCGGGGTCTGGTTAAACTCCAGTGATCGGGGACTGGATAAACTCCCAGTGATCGGGGACTGGATAAACGCCAGTGATCGGGGACTCTGGATAAACCCCAATGAACGGGGACTCTGGATAAACCCCAGTGATCGGGGACTCTGGATAAAGCCCAATGATCGGGGACTCTGGATAAACTCCAGTGATCTGGAACTGGATAAACCCCAGTGATCGGGTCTCTGGATAAACTCCAGTGATCGGGTCTCTGGATAAACTCCCAGTGATCGGGGACTGGATAAGCTCCCAGTGATCGGGGACTCTGGATAAACTCCAGTGATCGGGGACTCTGGGTAAACCCCAGTGATCGGGGACTGGATAAACTCCAGTGATCGGGGTCTCTGGATAAACCCCCAGTGATCGGGGACTGGATAAACTCCAGTGATCGGGGACTGGATAAACCCCAATGAACGGGGACTCTGGATAAAGCCCAGTGATCGGGGACTCTGGATAAACTCCAGGGACCGGGGTCTGGATAAACTCCAGTGATCGGGGACTGGATAAGCTCCCAGTGATCGGGGACTGGATAAACGCCAGTGATCGGGGCCTAGATAAACTCCAGTGATCGGGGTCTGGATAAACTCCAGTGATCGGGGACTCTGGATAAACAGCAGTGACCGGGACTGGATAAACTCCCAGTGATCAGGGTCTGGATAAACTCCAGTGATCGGGGTCTGGATACCCCCCAGTGATCGGGGACTGGATAAACTCCAGTGATCGGGGACTGGATAAAATCCAGTGATTGGGGACTGGATAAACTCCCAGTGATCGGGGACTGGATAAACTCCAGTGATCGGGGTCTGGATAAACTCCAGTGATCGGGGACTGGATAAACCCCAGTGATCGGGGTCGGGATAATCCCCAGTGATCGGGGTCTGGTTAAACTCCAGTGATCGGGGACTGGATAAACTCCCAGTGATCGGGGACTGGATAAACGCCAGTGATCGGGGACTCTGGATAAACCCCAATGAACGGGGACTCTGGATAAACCCCAGTGATCGGGGACTCCGGATAAAGCCCAATGATCGGGGAATCTGGATAAACTCCAGTGATCTGTGACTGGATAAACCCCAGTGATCGGGTCTCTGGATAAACTCCCAGTGATCGGGGGCTCTGGATAAACAACAGTGATCGGGGTCTGGATAAACTCCAGTGAACGGGGACTGGATAAACTCGCAGTGATCGGGGACTCTGGCTAAACTCCAGTGATCGGGGACTGGATGAACACCAGTGATCGGGTTCTCTGGATAAACTCCAGTGATCGGGGTCTGGATACACCCCAGTGATCGGGGTCTGGATAAACTCCAGGGATCGGGGTCTGGATAAAATCCAGCGATCGGGGTCTGGTTAAACCCCAGTGATCGGGGACTCTGGATAAACACCAGTGATCGGGGTCTGGATAAACTCCAGTGATCGGGGACTGGATGAACTCCCAGTGATCGGGGACTCTGGATAAAGTCCAGTGATCGGGGACTCTGGATAAACCCCAGTGATCGGGGACTGGGTGAACTCCAGATATCGGGGTCTCTGGATAAACTACCAGTGATCGGGGACTGGATAAACTCCAGTGATCGGGGACTGGATAAACTCCAGTGATCGGGGACTCTGGATAAACCCCAGTCATCAGGTACTCTGAATAAACTCCAGTGATCGGGTACTCTGGATAAACCCCAGTGATCGGGGACTGGATAAACTCCAGTGATCGGGGACTGGATAAACTCCAGTGATCGGGGTCTCTGGGTAAACCCCAGTGATTAGGGACTCTGGATAAACTCCCAGTGATCGGGGACTCTGGATAAACTCCAGTGATCGGGGACCGGATAAACTCCCAGTGATCGGGGCCTGGATACACCCCAGTGATCGGGGACTGGGTAAACTCCAGTGATCGGGGACTGGATAAACTCCAGTGATCGGGGACTCTGGATAAACTCCAGTGATCGGGGACTGGATAAACTCCAGTGATCGGGGTCGGGATACACCCCAGTGATCGGGGTCTGGATAAACTCCAGTCATCGGGGACTGGATAAACCCCAGTGATCGGGGACTCTGGATAAACCCCAATGATCGGGGAGTCTGGATAAACCCCAATGATCGGGGACTCTGGATAAACTCCAGTGATCTGGGACTGGATAAACCCCAGTGATCGGGGACTGGATAAACCCCAGTGATCGGGGACTCTGGATAAACTCCTGTGATCGGTGACTAGATAAACTCCGAGTGATCGGGTCTCTGGATAAACTCTCAGTGATCGGGGACTGGATAAACTCCCAGTGATCGGGGACTCTGGATAAACACCAGTGATCGGGGACTCTGGATAAACCCCAGTGATCGGGGACTGGATAAACTCCAGTGATCGGGGTCTCTGGATAAACCCCCAGTGATCGGGGACTGGATAAACTCCAGTGATTGGGGACTGGATAAACTCCAGTGATCGGGGTCTGGATAAAGCCCAGTGATCGGGGACTCTGGATAAACCCCAATAATCAGGGATTCTGGATAAACTCCAGTGATCGGGATCTGGATACACCCCAGTGATCGGGGTCTGGATAAACTCCAGGGATCGGGGTCTGGATAAACGCCAGTGATCGGGGACTGGATAAACTCCCTGTGATCGGGGACTGGATGAACTCCAGTGATCGGGGCCTAGATAAACTCCAGTGATCGGGGACTGGATAAACTCCAGCGATCGGGGTCTGGATACACCCCAGTGATCAGGCTCTGGATAAACTCCAGTGATCGGGGACTCTGGATAAACACCAGTGATCGGGGTCTGGATAAACACCAGTGATCGGGGTCTGGATAAACTCCAGAGATCGGTGACTGGATAAACTCCCAGTGTTCGGGGTCTGGATAAAGTCCAGTGATCGGGGACTGGATAAACTCCAGTGATCGGGGACTGGATAAACTCCAGTGATCGGGGACTGGATAAACTCCGAGTGATCGGGTCTCTGGATACACTCTCAGTGATCGGGGACTGGATAAACTCCGAGTGATCGGGGACTCTGGATAAACACCAGTGATCGAGGACTCTGCATAAACCACAGTGATCGGGGACTGGATAAACTCCAGTGATCGGGGTCTGGATAAAGCCCAGTGATCGGGGACTCTGGATAAACCCCAATAATCGGGGACTCTGGATAAACTCCAGTGATCGGGGTCTGGATACACCCCAGTGATCGGGGTCTGGATAAACTCCAGGGATCGGGGACTGGATAAACTCCCTGTGATCGGGGACTGGATAAACTCCAGTGATCGGGGCCTAGATAAACCCCAGTGATCGGGGACTGGATAAACTCCAGCGATCGGGGTCTGGATACACCCCAGTGATCGAGGTCTGGATAAACTCCAGTAATCGGGGACTCTGGATAAACACCAGTGATCGGGGTCTGGATAAACTCCAGAGATCGGGGACTGGATAAACTCCAAGTGATCGGGGTCTGGATAAACTCCAGTGATCGGGGACTGGATAAACTCCAGTGATCGGGGTCTGGATACACCCAGTGATCGGGAACTGGATAAACTCCAGTGATCGTGGTCTGGATACACCCCAGTGATCGGGGACTGGATAAACTCCAGTGATCGGGGACTCTGAATAAACTCCCGTGATCGAGGACTGGATAAACTCCAGTGACCGGGGTCGGGATACAACCCAGTGATCAGGGTCTGGATAAACTCCAGTGATCGGGGACTGGATAAACACCAGTGATCGGGGACTCTAGATAAACCCCAATGATCGGGGAGTCTGGATAAACCCCAATGATCGGGGACTCTGGATAAACTCCAGTGATCTGGGACTGGATAAACCACTATGATCGGGTACTGGATAAACCCCAGTGATCGGGGACTCGATAAACCCCAGTGATCGGGGACTCTGGATAAAGTCCAGTGATCGGGGACTGGATAAACTCCGAGTGATCGGGTCTCTGGATAAACTCTCAGTGATCGGGGACTGGATAAACTCAGAATGATCGGGGACTCTGGATAAACTCCCGTGATCGGGGACTCAGGATAAACCCCAGTGATCGGGGACTGGATAAACTCCAGTGATCGGGGTCACTGGATAAACCCCCAGTGATCGGGTACTGGATAAACTCCAGTGATCGGGGACTGGATAAACTCCAGTGATCGGGGTCTGGATAAAGCCCGGTGATCGGGAACTCTGGATAAACCCCAATAATCGGGGACTCTGGATAAACTCCAGTGATCGGGGTCTGGATAGACTCCAGTGATCGGGATCTGGATAAACTCCAGGGATCGGGGTCTGGATAAACTCCAGCGATCGGGGTCTGGATACACCCCAGTGATCGGGGACTCTGGATAAACTCCAGTGATCGGGGGCTCTGGATAAACACCAGTGATCGGGGTCTGGATACACTCCAGTGATCGGGGACTCTGGGTAAACTCCATTGATCGGGGATGGATAAACTTCCAGTGATATGGGACTCTGGATAAACTCCAGTGATCGGGGACTCTGGATAAACTCCAGTGATCGGGGACTCTGGATAAACCACAATGATAGGGGACTATGGATAAACCCCAGTGATCGGGAACTCTGGATAACCCCAGTGATCGGGGACTGGATAAACTCCAGTGATCGGGGACTAGATAAACCCCAGTGATCGGGGACTGGATAAAATCCAGTGATCGGGGTCTGGATAAACTCCTGTGATCGGGGACTGCATAAACTCCAGTGATCGGGGTGTGGATACCGTACAGTGATCGGGGTCTGGATAAACTCCAGTGATCGGGGACTGGATAAACTCCCAGTGATATGGGATTCTGGATAAACTCCAGTGATCGGGGACTGGATACACTCCAGTGATCGGCGACTCTGGATAAACCCCAGTGATCAGGGACTCTGGATAAACTCCAGTGATCGGGGTCTCTGGATAAACACCAGTGATCGGGGACTGGATAAAATCCAGTGATCGGGGACTCTGGGTAAACCTCAGTGATTGGGGCCTCTGGATAAACTCCCAGTGATCGAGGACTCTGGATAAACTCCAGTGATCGGGGTCTCTGGATAAACCCCCAGTGATCGGGGACTGGATAAACTCCAGTGATCGGGGACTGGATAAACTCCAGTGATCGAGGTCTGGATAAAGCCCAGTGATCGGGGACTCTGGATAAACCCAATAATCGGGGACTCTGGATAAACTCCAGTGATCAGGGTCTGGATAGACCCCAGTGATCGGGATCTGGATAAACTCCAATGATCGGGGTCTGGATAAACTCCAGCGATCGGGGTCTGGATACACCCCAGTGATCGGGCACACTGGATAAACTCCAGTGATCGGGGGCTCTGGATAAACACCAGTGATCGGGGTCTGGATAAACTCCAGTGATCGGGGACTGGATAAACTCCCAGTGATCGGGGACTCTGGATAAACTCCAGTGATCGGGGAGTCTGGATAAACTCCCAGTGATATGGGACTCTGGATAAACTCCAGTGATCGGGGACTCTGGATAAACTCCAGTGATTGGGGACTCTGGATAAACCACAATGATAGGGGACTATGGATAAACCCCAGTGATCGGGGACTCTGGATAAACCCCAGTGATCGAGGACTGGATAAACTCCAGTGATCGGGGACTGGATAAACTCCAGTGATCGGGGTCTGGATAAACTCCAGTGATCGGGGACTGGATAAACCCCAGTGATCGGGGACTCTGGATAAACCCCAATGATCGGGGAGTCTGGATAAACCCCAATAATCGGGGACTCTGGATAAACTCCAGTGATCTGGGACTGGATAAACCCCAGTGATCGGGGACTGGATAAACCCCAGTGATCGGGGACTCTGGATAAACTCCTGTGATCGGTGACTAGATAAACTCCGAGTGATCGGGTCTCTGGATAAACTCTCAGTGATCGGGGACTGGATAAACTCCCAGTGATCGGGGACTCTGGATAAACACCAGTGATCGGGGACTCTGGATAAACCCCAGTGATCGGGGACTGGATAAACTCCAGTGATCGGGGTCTCTGGATAAACTCCAGTGATCGGGGACTGGATAAACTCCCTGTGATCGGGGACTGGATAAACTCCAGTGATCGGGACCTAGATAAACACCAGTGATCGGGGACTGGATAAACTCCAGCGATCGGGGTCTGGATAAACCCCAGTGATCAGGCTCTGGATAAACTCCAGTGATCGGGGACTCTGCATAAACACCAGTGATCGGGGTCTGGATAAACTCCAGAGATCGGTGACTGGATAAACTCCCAGTGTTCGGGGTCTGGATAAAGTCCAGTGATCGGGGACTGGATAAACTCCAGTGATCGGGGACTGGATAAACTCCGAGTGATCGGGTCTCTGGATAAACTCTCAGTGATCGGGGACTGGATAAACTCCGAGTGATCGGGGACTCTGGATAAACACCAGTGATCGGGGACTCTGCATAAACCACAGTGATCGGGGACTGGATAAACTCCAGCGATCGGGGTCTGGATAAAGCCCAGTGATCGGGGACTCTGGATAAACCCCAATAATCGGGGACTCTGGATAAACTCCAGTGATCGGGGTCTGGATACACCCCAGTGATCGGGGTCTGGATAAACTCCAGGGATCGGGGTCTGGATAAACTCCAGTGATCGGGGACTGGATAAACTCCCTGTGATCGGGGACTGGATAAACTCCAGTGATCGGGGCCTAGATAAACCCCAGTGATCGGGGACTGGATAAACTTCAGCGATCGGGGTCTGGATACACCCCAGTGATCGAGGTCTGGATAAACTCCAGTAATCGGGGACTCTGGATAAACACCAGTGATCGGGGTCTGGATAAACTCCAGAGATCGGGGACTGGATAAACTCCAAGTGATCGGGGTCTGGATAAACTCCAGTGATCGGGGTCTGGATACACCCAGTGATCGGGAACTGGATAAACTCCAGTGATCGTGGTCTGGATACACCCCAGTGATCGGGGACTGGATAAACTCCAGTGATCGGGGACTCTGAATAAACTCCAGTGATCGAGGACTGGATAAACTCCAGTGACCGGGGTCGGGATACAACCCAGTGATCAGGGTCTGGATAAACTCCAGTGATCGGGGACTGGATAAACACCAGTGATCGGGGACTCTAGATAAACCCCAATGATCGGGGAGTCTGGATAAACCCCAATGATCGGGGACTCTGGATAAACTCCAGTGATCTGGGACTGGATAAACCACTATGATCGGGTACTGGATAAACCCCAGTGATCGGGGACTCGATAAACCCCAGTGATCGGGGACTCTGGATAAAGTCCAGTGATCGGGGACTGGATAAACTCCGAGTGATCGGGTCTCTGGATAAACTCTCAGTGATCGGGGACTGGATAAACTCAGAATGATCGGGGACTCTGGATAAACTCCCGTGATCGGGGACTCAGGATAAACCCCAGTGATCGGGGACTGGATAAACTCCAGTGATCGGGGACTGGATAAACTCCAGTGATCGGGGTCTGGATAAAGCCCAGTGATCGGGGACTCTGGATAAACCCCAATAATCGGGGACTCTGGATAAACTCCAGTGATCGGGGTCTGGATAGACCCCAGTGATCGGGATCTGGATAAACTCCAGGGATCGGGGTCTGGATAAACTCCAGCGATCTGGGTCTGGATACACCCCAGTGATCGGGGACTCTGGATAAACTCCAGTGATCGGGGGGTCTGGATACACTCCAGTGATCGGGGACTCTGGATAAACTCCATTGATCGGGGATGGATAACCTTCCAGTGATATGGGACTCTGGATAAACTCCAGTGATCGGGGACTCTGGATAAACTCCAGTGATCGGCGACTCTGGATAAACCACAATGATAGGGGACTATGGATAAACCCCAGTGATCGGGGACTCTGGATAAACCCCAGTGATCGGGGACTGGATAAACTCCAGTGATCGGGGACTGGATAAACCCCAGTGATCGGGGACTGGATAAAATCCAGTGATCGGGGTCTGGATAAACTCCAGTGATCGGGGACTGCATAAACTCCAGTGATCGGGGTGTGGATACCGTACAGTGATCGGGGTCTGGATAAACTCCAGTGATCGGGGACTGGATAAACTCCCAGTGATATGGGATTCTGGATAAACTCCAGTGATCGGGGACTGGATACACTCCAGTGATCGGCGACTCTGGATAAACCCCAGTGATCAGGGGCTCTGGATAAACTCCAGTGATCGGGGTCTCTGGATAAACACCAGTGATCGGGGACTGGATAAAATCCAGTGATCGGGGACTCTGGGTAAACCTCAGTGATTGGGGCCTCTGGATAAACTCCCAGTGATCGAGGACTCTGGATAAACTCCAGTGATCGGGGTCTCTGGATAAACCCCCAGTGATCGGGGACTGGATAAACTCCAGTGATCGGGGACTGGATAAACTCCAGTGATCGAGGTCTGGATAAAGCCCAGTGATCGGGGACTCTGGATAAACCCAATAATCGGGGACTCTGGATAAACTCCAGTGATCAGGGTCTGGATAGACCCCATTGATCGGGATCTGGATAAACTCCAGTGATCGGGGTCTGGATAAACTCCAGCGATCGGGGTCTGGATACACCCCAGTGATCGGGGACACTGGATAAACTCCAGTGATCGGGGGCTCTGGATAAACACCAGTGATCGGGGTCTGGATAAACTCCAGTGATCGGGGACTGGATAAACTCCCAGTGATCGGGGACTCTGGATAAACTCCAGTGATCGGGGACTCTGGATAAACTCCCAGTGATATGGGACTCTGGATAAACTCCAGTGATCGGGGACTCTGGATAAACTCCAGTGATTGGGGACTCTGGATAAACCACAATGATAGGGGACTATGGATAAACCCCAGTGATCGGGGACTGGATAAACTCCAGTGATCGGGGTCTGGATAAACTCCAGTGATCGGGGACTGCATAAACTCCAGTGATCGGGGTGTGGATACCGTACAGTGATCGGGGTCTGGATAAACTCCAGTGATCGGGGACTGGATAAACTCCCAGTGATGTGGGATTCTGGATAAACTCCAGTGATCGGGGACTGGATAAACTCCAGTGATCGGCGACTCTGGATAAACCCGAGTGATCAGGGACTCTGGATAAACTCCAGTGATCGGGGTCTCTGGATAAACACTAGTGATCGGGGACTGGATAAACTCCAGTGATCGGGGACTCTGGGTAAACCTCAGTGATTGGGGACTCTGGATAAACTCCCAGTGATCGAGGACTCTGGATAAACCTAAGAGATCGGGGACTCTGGATAAACTCCAGTGATCGCGGACCGGATAAACTCCCAGTGATCGGGTCTGGATACACCCCAGTGATCGGGGTCTCGATAAACTCCAGTGATCGGGGTCTGGATAACGTCCAGTGATCGGGGACTGGATAAACTCCCAGTGATCGGGGACTGGATAAACTCCATTGATCGGGGCCTGGATAAACTCCAGTGATAGGGGACTGGATAAACTCCAGTGATCGGGGTCTGGATACACCCAGTGATCTGGGTCTGGATAAACTCCAGTGATCGGGGTCTGGATAAACTCCAGTGATCGGGGACCGGATAAACTCCCAGTGATCGGGGTCTGGATAAACTCCAGTGATCGGGCACTGCATAAACTCCAGTGATCGGGGTGTGGATACACCCCAGTGATTGGGGACTGGATAAACTTCCAGTGATATGGGACTCTGGATAAACTCCAGTGATCGGGGACTCTGGATAAACTCCAGTGATCGGGGACTCTGGATAAACCACAATGATAGGGGACTATGGATAAACTCCAGTGATCGGGGACTCTGGATAAACTCCAGTGATCGGGGTGTGGATACACCCCAGTGATCGGGGTCTGGATAAACTCCAGGGATCGGGGTCTGGATAAACTCCAGTGATAGGGGACTGGATAAACTCCCTGTGATCGGGAACTGGATAAATTCCAGTGATCGGGGCCTAGGTAAACTCCAGTGATCGGGGACTGGATAAACTCCAGCGATCGGGGTCTGGATACAACCCAGTGATCGGGGTCTGGATAAAATCCAGTGATCGGGGACTCTGGATAAACACCAGTGATCGGGGTCTGGATAAACTCCAGAGATCGGGGACTGGATAAACTCCCAGTGATCGGGGTCTGGATAAACTCCAGTGATCGGGGACTGGATAAACTCCAGTGATCGGGGTCTGGATACACCCAGTGATCGGGGACTGGATACACGCCACTGATCGGGGACTGGATAACCTCCAGTGATCGGGGACTCTGGATAAACTCCAGTGATCGAGGACTGGATAAACTCCAGTGACCGGGGACGGGATACACACCAGTGATCGGGGTCTGGATAAACTCCAGTGATCGGGGACTGGATAAACACCAGTGATCGGGGACTCTGGATAAACCCCGATGATCGGGGAGTCTGGATAAACCCCAATGATCGGGGACTCTGGATAAACTCCGGTGTTCTGGGACTGGATAAACCCCAGTGATCGGGGACTGGATAAACCCCAGTGATCGGAGACTCTGGATAAACTCCAGTGATCGGGGACTGGATAAACTCCGAGTGATCGGGTCTCTGGATAAACTCCCAGTGATCGGGGACTGGATAAACTCACAGTGATCGGGGACTCTGGATAAACTCCAGTGATCGTGGACTCTGGATAAACCCCAGTGATCGGGGACTGGATAAACTCCACTGATCGGGGTCTCTGGATAAACCCCCAGTGATCGGGGACTGGATAAACTCCAGTGATCGGGCTCTGGATTAAGCCCAGTGATCGGGGACTCTGGATAAACCCCAATAATCGGGGACTCTGGATAAACTCCAGTGATCGGGGTCTGGATAGACCCCAGTGATCGGGGTCTGGATAAACTCCAGGGATCGGGGTCTGGATAAATTCCAGCGATCGGGGTCTGGATACACCCCAGTGATCGCGGACTCTGGATAAACTCCAGTGATCGGGGGCTCTGGATAAACAACAGTGATCGGGGTCTGGATAAACTCCAGTGATCGGGGTCTGGATAAACTCCCAGTGATCGGGGACTCTGGATAAACTCCAGCGATCGGGGACACTGGATAAACCCCAGTGATCGGGGACTGGATAAACCCCAGTGATCGGGGACTCTGGATAAACCCCAGTGATCGCGGACTCGATAAACTCCAGTGATCTGGGACTCTGGATAAACGCCAGTGATCGGGGACTGGATCAACTCCAGTGATCGGGGACTCTGGATAAACCCCAGTGATCGGGGACTGGATAAACCCCAGTGATCGGGGACTCTGGATATACTCCAGTGATCGGGGACTCTGAATAAACCCCAGTGATGGATAAACTCCCAGAGATCTGGAACTCTGGTTAAACTCCAGTGATCGGGGACTGGATAAACCCCAGTGATCGGGGACTCTGGATAAACCCCAGTGATGGATAAACTCCCAGAGATCTGGGACTCTGGATAAACTCCAATGATCGGGGACTGGACAAACTCCAGTGATTGGGCACCCTGGATAAACTCCCAGTGATCGGGGACAAACTCCCAGTGATTGGGGACTCTGGATAAACTCCAGTGAACGGGGACTGAATAAACTCCAGTGATCGGGGACTGGATAAACCCCAGTGATCGGGGACTTTCGATACACCCCAGTGATCGGGGACTCTCGATAAACCCCAGTGATCGGGGACTGGATTAACCCCAGTGATCGGGGACTGGATTAACCCCTGTGATCGGGGACCCTGGATACACTCCAGTGATCGGGGACTCTGGATAAACCCCAGTGCTCGGAGACCCTGGATACACCTCAGTTATCGGGGACTCTGGATACACCCCAGTGATCGGGGACTGGATTAACCCCAGTGATCGGGGACTCTGGATAAACCACAGTGATCGGTGTCTCTCGATACACCCCATTGATCGAGGTCTGGATACACCCCAGTGAGCGGGGACTGGATAAACCCCAGTGATCGGGGACTCTGGATACACCCCAGTGATCGGGGACTCTGGATGCACCCCAGTGATTGGGGAGTCTGGATAAACCCCAGTGATCGGTGTATCTAGATACACCCCATTGATCGGGGTCTGGATACACCCCAGTGAGCGGGGATTGGATACACCCCAGTGATGGGCTTAATTGTCGCTTTCAGTTGTTGTGAGGTTAAGGACTCACCAGGTGGCAGTACAGACCTGTTTACAGAATCCTGTGTCCATTTGAAGTTTCTGTCACCCTGTGGCCGATCCTCTGTCAATCCCCAGCATCTGACTATTCCCTCTGCTCCATCATCAGGAGTCATTCCCGATGTGAGAAGAAAGGATATTCTGGATTAAACCGCAGTAATACGGAGAATTTACAACACGAAACAGTCCATTCAACCCACCCAGTCCGTACCAAACTTTGTGTTTGATAATCGTTCCTATGTCGGGTATTGGGACGTTTTACTACATCAATGGTGCTATATAAATGCAAGTTGTTGTGTGTTTACCTTCCACACAAAAAATAATCCTGATCATACTTACCCGCTCTTTTCCACCATTTGGTGCTGTCTTTTGGATGAGAGGTTAAACCGAGGCCGTCTATCCTCTCAGGTGGACATAAAAAAATTCCATGCCACTATTTCGAAGAGCAGGGGAGTTATTCCCTGTGTCCTGGCCAATATTTATCCCTCAATCAACATAACAAAAACAGATTATTGCTGTTTGTGGGCGCTTACTTTGCACAAATTAGCTGCCATGTTTCCTACATTACAACAGTGACTGCACTCCAAAAACTACTTCGTTGGCTGTAAAGCACTTTGAGACGTCTGGTGGTCGTGAAAGGCGCTATTTAAATGAAAATCTTTCTTTTTTTCTTTCCCTCTATGGCAAGTATATCCTTCCTTAGGTAAGGAGACCAAAACTGTCCACAATACTCCAGGTGCAGTCTCACCAGGGCCCTATAGAATTGCAGTAAGACATTTTTAATCTTATACGCAAATTCTCTTGTAATAAAGGCCAACGTACCATTTGCTTTCTTAATTGCTTGCTGTACCTTCATGTTAACTTTCAGTGATTCATATACAAGGACACCCAGGTCCCTCTGAACAGCAACATTTCCCAATCTCACACTATTTAAAAAATACTCTGCTTTTCTATTTTTCCTACCAAAGTGGATAACTTCACATTTCTCCACATTATATTCCATTTGCCATGTTTTTGCCCACTCACCTTATCGACTGCCTTCTGAAAATCCAAATACACCACATCCACTGGTTCCCCGATCTATTCTGCTAGTTACTATCTCAATCCATGCTAGTATGTTACCCCCAATCCCATGAACCCTCATTTTGTTTAATAATCTTTTGTGTGGCACCTTATCAAATGACTTCTTAAAATCCAAATACACCACATCCACTGGTTCCCCCTCATCTATTCTGCTAGTTACAACCTCAAAAAGCTTGTCAAACATGATTTCCCTTTCATAAATACGTGTTGACTCTGCCCAATCCTATTGTTATTTTCTAAGTGCCCTGTTACCACATCCTGAATAATAGATTTTAGTATTTCCCCTATTACTGATGTCAGGCTAACTGGTCTGTTGTTCCCCCTTTTCTCTCTCCCTCCTTTATTAAATAGTGTGGTTATATTTGCTACCTTCCAATCCATGGGAACCGTTCCAGAATCTATGAAATTTTGAAAGCTGACAACCAATGCATCCACTATCTCTATCACCACCTCTTTCAAATCCCTAGGATGTAGGCCATCGAGTTCAGGGTATTTATCGGCTTTCAGTCCCATTAATTTCTCCAGTACTATTTTTTCACTAATTCTAATTGCTTTCAGTTCCTCATTCTCAGTAGACCCTTGGTTCTCCACCATTTCTAGGAGGTTTTTTGCGTCTTCTTTCATGAAGACAGACACAACATTTTGGTTAATTTCTCTGTCATTTCCTTATTCCCCATTATAATTTCTCCTGTCTCAGCCTGTAAGGGACCCACATTTACTTTCGCTAGTCTTTGCCTTTTTACATACCTGTAGAAGCTTTTACAGTCTGTTTTATGTCTCTCACTAGTTTATTCTCATATTCTATTTTCCCTTTCTTTATCAATTTCTTGGTCCTCCTTTGCTGAATTCTAAAATCCTCCCAATCCTCAGGCTTGCTGCTCTTTTTGGCAACATAATAAGGTTCTTCCTTTGATCTAATACTATCTTTAATATCTCTTGTTAGCCATGATTGGACCATTTATCCTGTGAGGCTTTGTGCCTTAAAGGAATGTATATTTGTTGTAAATTATGTATTAACTATTTAAATGTCTACCATCATACCTTTTAATGGAGTTTCCCAATCTACCTTAGCCAACTCACCCCTCTTACTTGCTGTTGTGTTCATACTCTGTTTGTTGCACAAACTCGCACTGGACGGATATTAGGACCCTGTGGGAGCTATTCACAGATGCTGTAAACATGCTGGATCATGCTGGTTTTGGGACACCATTTTGGGAGTTGCTATAAAGGACACAGTTAAGTTACTTTGCACCTGTTTCAGTTAGTCTGTTATTTACGTACTCAACACCTGCCTAGTTTGCTTTGTTTAAATTTAGACTCTAGTTTCGGATTGAACTAAATCACTTTCAAACTGAATATGACATTCTATCATATTATAATCACTCTTCCCTAAGGGCCCCTTTACTACAAGGTTATTAATTAACCCTTTTGTAGTGCACAATACCAGATGTAGAATAGTCTGTTCCCTAGTTGGTTCCTCAACATACTGATCTAGAAAACCATCTTGTTTTATATTCTAGGTTTGCTCAGTCTATATGTAGATTAAAGTGCCCCATGATTATTGTATTACCTTTGTTACATGCACCTCTACTTTCCTGATTGATACTGTGCCTTACATTACAACTTCTTTTTTGGGGGCCTATAAACAACTCCCACCAATGTTTTCTGCCCCTTGCTGTTTCTTAGCTCCACCCAAACTGATTCTACGTCTTGGTTTTCAGAGCTAAGATCCTTTCTCTCTGTGGTCTTTATCCCCTCCTTTATTATCAGGGCTACCCCTCCTCCTTTTCCATTTTGTCTATCTCTTCTAAAAGTTAAATATCCTGGAATATTTCGTTCCCAACCTTTGTCACTTTGCACCCACTTCTCTGCTATGGCTATTAGATGAAACGTATTCATTTCTATCTGCGCTATTAAGTCATCTATTTTGTTGCGAATGCTTCACACATTCAGATATACTGCCTTTAGCTTTGGCTTTTTTCTATTTTTCCCTGATGTCACTTTAGTCACTGATGCCCTATTACGTTTGTTACTCTCTCTGTCCTTTCCTGACCCACTCTGTTTCTCCTCAAAACTCTGCTCCGCTCTAGAGCCTTGACATTTCTCTTGCTGCTTTTAAACTTACTCTTTCCTGAGTCCTCCCACCCCCGCTTCATTAGTTTAAAGCCCTGTCTATTGCCTGAGTTATTCGGTTCCAAACCGGTTTAAGTGGAGCCTGTCCCAGTGGAACAGCTCCCTCTTTCCCCAGTACTGGTGACAATGCCCCATGAAGCAAAACCCCTGCCTCCCACACCACTCTTTGAGCCACACATTTAACCTTCTAATCTGCTTATCCCTATGCCAACTGGCGCGTGGCTCAGGTAACAATCCAGAGTTTATTACCTTTGAGGTTCTGCTTTTTAATTTGGATCCCATCTCCTCAAACTCTCTCAGCATAACCTCATTCCTAGTTCTACCTATGTCGTTGGTTCCTACATGGACCACAACAATTGGATCCTCCCCCTCCCACTCCGAGTTCCTCACTGGCCGCGAGGAAGTGCCTTTAACCTTGGCACTGGGCTGGCAACACAACCACCAGAACTCCCAGTCACAGCTGCAGAGAACAATATCTACCCCCGTGACTATACTGGCCCCTACCACAACTACATTCCTTTTCACTCCCCCCCACTTGAATGGCCTCCTGCACCATGGTGCCATGATCAGCCTGCTCATCCATCCTGCAGGTTTTTCCCTCATCCACACAGGCAGCAAGAACCTCATTCCTGTTGGATAAGGACAAATTCTGAGGCTCGTGCAGCACTACACCTGGGGTCCCCTTACCTGCCTGAGTTGCAGTCACACCCTCCTGTCTGTGGCCACTAACCAGACCTGTACCAGTACCTAACCTAAAGGGGGGGGGGTGTGACTGCCTCCTGGATCAAAGTTTCCAGGTAACTCTCCCCTCCCTGATGCCCCGTAATGTCTGCACCTCAGACTCCAGCTCAACAACTCTGAGCTTAAGTTCCTCAAGATGCAGGCACTTACTGCAAACGTGGTTGTCTGGGATCACAATGCTCTCCACAAACTCCCACATGCTGCAGTCATGGCACACCACCTGCCCTGCCATCCCTATATCACCTTGTTCTATTTAATTACATTTAATTACATTTGTATTTAAGTAATGTAGTTTATAGTTTAGCTCCTTGACTACTTACTTGATCTAGATTAAGTAATGTGTAATGAAATTAAATATCTACCTGTAACACAAAGCACTAGAAGTAGTTTAGGTAAAAAGCAACAACTCCTTCCCACTCTTCACCGAATTCCCAAATAAAACTCTCTGTTTAAGTCACTCTATTTAATCCCACTATGAGCAGACTGCACTGGTCAGGTTGATATACTATTCCACGAGAAAGTGACCTTGCTTTTAGTGCAATTGACTGTAAATCTTTGGAGCTAATTGGATGGGTTGTGACTCCTCATTGCTTTATAAGGTATTTCTGCATCTGGTTATACTGCAGCACAGAGAAACTGGTAACAGATTCAGCAATAATAGTCAGCACCACATAATTCAACGGAGCCTCAGCAAAGACCAGCCAAAGAATATAAGAATATAAGAAGTCGTGGCAGGAGTCGGCCACTTAGCCCCTTGAGCCTGCTCCACCATTCAATAAGATCATGGCTGATCTGATCATGGACTCAGCTCTATTTCCCTGCCTGCTCCCCATAACTCTTTATTCCCTTATCGCTCAAAAATCTGTCTATCACCACCTTTAATATATTCAATGACCCAGCCTTCACAGCTCTCTGGGGCAGAGAATTCCACAGATTCACAACCCTGTGAGAGAAGAAATTCCTCCTCATCTCAGTTCTAAATGGGCGGGCCCTGATTCTGAGACTATGTCCCCTAGTTCTAGATCCCCTTAGTTAGAAGGCACGAGTCTCTCAGCTGTGGAGCTTGGGGTATGTGGGAGTCCCCCGTGTGTGGGGGTCCGGGTGTGTGGGGGTCTGGGTGTGTGGGGGGGTCCGGGTGTGTGGGGGTCCGGGTGTGTGGGGGTCCGGGTGTGTGGGGGAGTCCGGGTGTGTGGAATCCAGGTTTGTGGGGGTCTGTGTGTGTGAGGGTCTGTGTGTGTGGGGCTCTGTGTGTGTGAGGGTCTGTGTGGTGGGGGTCTGGGTGTGTGGGGGTCTGGGTGTGTGGGGGTCCAGGTGTGTGGGGGTCGGTGTGTGTGGGGTCTGGGTGTGTGGGGGTCCGAGTGTGAGGGGGTCTGGGTGTGTGGAGTCCAGGTGTTGTGGGGGGCCGGGGGTGTGGGGGTCTGTGTGTGTGGGGTCTGGGTATGTGGGGGTCCGAGTGTGAGGGGGTCTGGGTGTGTGGGGGTCTGGGTGTGTGGGAGTCTGGGTGTGTGGGGGTCTGTGTGTGTGAGGGTCTGTGTGTGTGGGGTCTGTGTGTGTGGAGTCTGGGTGTGTGGGGGTCTGTGTGTGTGAGGGTCTGTGTGGTGGGGTTCTGGGTGTGTGGGGGTCTGGGTGTGTGGGGGTCCAGGTATGTGGGGGTCGGTGTGTGTGGGGTCTGGGTGTGTGGGGGTCCGAGTGTGAGGGGGTCTGGGTGTGTGGAGTCCAGGTGTGTGGGGGGCCGGGGGTGTGGGGGTCTGTATGTGTGGGGTCTGGATATGTGGGGGTCCAAGTGTGAGGGGGTCTGCATGTGTGGGGGTCTATGTGTGTGGGGGTCTGTGTGTTTGGGGGTCTGGGTGTGTGGTGTCTGTGTGTGTGGGATCTGGGTGTGTGAGGGTCTGCGTGTGTGGGGGTCTGTGTGTGTGGGGGTCTGTGTGTGTGGGATCTGTGTGTGTGGGGTCCGTGTGTGTGGGGGTCTGTGTATGTGGGGGTCTGTGTGTGTGGGGGTCCGGGTGTGTCGGGGTCTGTATGTGTGGGGTCCGGGTGTGTGGAGGTCCGAGTGTGAGGGGGTCTGGGTGTGTGGGGGTCCGGGTGTGTGGGGGTCTGTGTGTGTGGGGTCTGGGTGTGTGAGGTCTGGGTGTGTGGGGTCTGGGTGTGTGGGGGTCCAGGTGTGTGGGGGTCTGAGTGTGTGGGGGTCTGGGTGTGTGTGGGGTCTGGGTGTGTGGGGGTCTGGGTGTGTGGGGGTCCAGGTGTGTGGGGGTCCGGGTGTGTGGGGGTCTGAGTGTGTGGGGGTCTGGGTGTGTGTGGGGTCTGGGTGTGTGGGGGTCTGGGTGTGTGTGGGTCCAGGTGTGTGGAGGTCTGTGTGTGTGGGGGTCTGTGTGTGTGGGGGTCTGGGTGTGTGGTGTCTGTGTGTGTGGGGTCTGGGTGTGTGAGGGTCTGCGTGTATAGGGGTCTGTGTGTGTGAGGGCCTGTGTGTGTGGGATCTGTGTGTGTGTGGTCCGTGTGTGTGGGGGTCTGTGTGTGTGGGGGTCTGGGTGTTGGGGGTCCTGGTGTGTGGGGGTCCGGGTGTGTGGGGGTCTGTGTGTGTGGGGTCTGGGTGTGTGGGGTCTGGGTGTGTGGGGTCTGGGTGTGTGGGGGTCCAGGTGTGTGGAGGTCTGAGTGTGTGGGGTTCTGGGTGTGTGTGGGGTCTGGGTGTGTGGGGGTCTGGGTGTGTGGGGATCCAGGTGTGTGGGGGTCCGGGTGTGTGGGGGTCTGAGTGTGTGGGGGTCTGGGTGTGTGTGAGGTCTGGGTGTGTGGGGGTCCAGGTGTGTGGGGGTCTGGCTTTGTGGGGGTCTGTGTGTGTGGGGTCTGGTTGCGTGGGTGTCTGGGTGTGTGGGGGTCCGGATGTGTGGGGTCCGGGTATGTGAGGGTCTGGGTGTGTGGGGGTCCAGGTGTGTGGGGGTCCGGGTGTGTGGGGGTCTGGATGTATGGGGGTCCAGGTGTGTGGGGGTGGGGGTCTGTGTTTGTGGCGTCTGGGTGTGTGGGGATCTGGGTGTGTGGGGGTCTAGGTGTGTGAGGTCGGGGGGTGTGGGGTCTGGGTGTGTGGGGTCTGGGTGTGTGGGGGTCTGGGGGTGTGGGGATGTGGGGGTCTGGGTATGTAGGGGTCTGGGTGTGTGGGGTCTGGGTGTGTGGGGGTCCGGGTGTGTAGGGTCTGGGTGTGTGGGGGTCCGGGTGTGTGGTGGTCTGGGTGTGTGGGGGGTCCGGGTGTTTGGTGGTCCGGGTGTATGGGGGTCCAGGAGTGTGGGGTCTGGGAGTGTGGGGTACAGGCGTGTGGGGGTCCCCAATTGGATGATTATCGACTGTTGGTGAAACAGCCTTTTCCGCATCTCCAATATTAATAAATTAATAAATGAAAATGTTTAAAGAAAATGAAAAATATACCATCCCTTTTAATCTCCTAATGTGTTTTCTCCCAGATTTCATCACAGCTTCTCCTGGAGATTAATCTTCAATTTCCGAAGACTCCAGGGCAATTCTGGAATGTTGGCCCCCCCGAGCTGTGTGATGTGGCTTCACACAGACCCAAAGGGGCCCCGATCGCTTGGCGATGGACCCTGAACCGAGTCTGGAACCTGCCACACCGACATCCTCACTAAGTGCAGTGATGCGCTGGGATCCTCAGCTCAAACCGGCCTCTCCATCCAGTCCGTCCCTTCTGTTAATGCCCTTCCTCCCGTGTCCTGTGGCTCCTCAGTTGGACTGTTCTAGACAGTGCTGCTTGGGGAATCTGTTCCTATAACAACACTTGGTTAGATTTGGCACATGAAGTGTGACCTTTTAATAGACATCAATGGGTTTGATCTAATATCCATTACAGAGACATGGTTGCAAGGTGACCAAGGTTGGGAACTAAATGTTCCAGGGTACTTGACGTTTCGAAACGACAGGCTGAATGGTAAAGGGGGGGGGGCGTTTAGCCCTGTTAATAAAGGATGACATAAGGAGAGTAGAGAGAAAGGATCTTGGCTCGGAAGATCAGGAAGTAGAATCAGTATGGGTGGAGATAAGGAATAATAACAGGCAGAAAACCCTGGTGGGAGTAATATGCAGGCCCCCCTAACAGTAGCTATACTGTTGGACAGAGTATTAATCAAGAAATTGTAGGAGCTTGTAACAAAGGTAATGCAATAATCGTGGGTCTTTAATCTTCATATAGACTGGACAAATCAAATTGGTATAGGTATTCTGGAGGACAAGTTCATGGAATGCTTTCGGGACAGTTTCTTAGAACAAACCAGGGAACCAACCAGGGAACAGGCTATTTTAGATCTTATATTGTGTAACGAGACATGGTTAATTAGTAATCTCATAGTAAAGGGTTCTCTGGGGCAGAGTGATCATAATGTGATGGAATTTCACATTATGTTTGAGAGTGATTTACCTAAAGCTAGAACTAGAGTCTTAAACTTAAATAAAGGCAATTACACAGGTATGAAGGACAAGTTGGCTAAGGTAGATTGGAAAAATAGATTAAAAGGTATGTCAATAGATAAGCAGTGGCTAGCATTTTAATGGGCATCACTCTTTGCCCTTGTGAGCGGATGTGGGGTTGGCTGCTGTGATTGGCGAGTGGACAATAGGTCAGTAGATGAGGAATATGAGGTGCGGCGAATGTTTGTGGTGGAGGAGTGCCAAAGATTGTGGTAGAGGTGCGAAAAATGAGGGTACGGGGCCCAGAAGAGCCGACGTCCCAGGGGCAGCACGGGCCAGCCCACACTGCGATATGTGTGCACACTAGGTCCATGCAACAGAGCAGGTCTCCAGTCATTCTGGTTAACCCTTGCCACTGGATAAAGGCCAAGCTCTGTCAAGCCTGTGTAGTGGCTGATGTGCAACGGTCACCACACGTTAAAAAAATCCACGCGCAGGCATCTTCCACCCCTGGAGTTCAGGACTGGAACATCAGGTCCTTCATTGAAACATCTGTTAAGCCACCTGGAAGCAAGTCATCCTCGTTTGAGGGACTGCCTATGGTAGTGACTAGTATTTAAAGAAATATTTCACAATTCTCAACAAAAATACATTCCATTGAGAAACAAAAACTCCACAGGAAAAGCGATCTATCCGTGGCTAACTAAAGATGTTAAGGATAGCATTAGATTGAAAAAAGAAGCTTATAAGGTTGCAAAGAATAATGGTAAGCCTGGGGATTGGGAGGGTTTCAGAAACCAGCAAGGGATGACCAAAAAATTGATCAAAAGGGAAAAAATAGACTGAGAGAAAACAAGCAAGAAGTATAGGGCTAGAATTTGCTCTGCATTGCCGCCCGGTTTCTCGGCGCTAGTGGTTGTTTTGGGTGAAAATTTGCACAACTGAGTTCCGCCAGTGGTTTCGAAATGCCGCTGAGGAGCAGACCACCGTCGTGCACGATCCATAGACCACCATCGTGCACGGTCTATAGACCACCATCGTGCACCATCCATAGACCACCATCGTGCACGGTCCATAGACCACCATCGTGCACGGTCCATAGACCACCATCGTGCACCGTCCATAGACCACCATCGTGCACCGTCCATAGACCACCATCATGCACGGTCCATAGACCACCATCGTGCACGGTCCATAGACCACCATCGTGCACCATCCATAGACCACCATCGTGCACGGTCCATAGACCACCATCGTGCACCATCCATAGACCACCATCGTGCACGGTCCATAGACCACCATCGTGCACGGTCCATAGACCACCATCGTGCACCGTCCATAGACCACCATCGTGCACTGTCCATAGACCACCATCGTGTACCGTCCATAGACCACCATCGTGCACCGTCCATAGACCACCATCGTGCACGGTCCACAGACCACCATCGTGCACCGTCAATAGACCACCATCGTGCACGGTCCATAGACCATCATCGTACACGGTCCATAGATCACCATCGTGCACTATCCATAGACCACCATCGTGCACCGTCCATAGACCACCATCGTGCACGGTCCATAGACCACCATCGTGCACCGTCCATAGACCACCATCATGCACGGTCCATAGACCACCATCGTGCACGGTCCATAGACCACCATCGCCCGATTGTTAGCTCAGTGGTGACCTGTTGGTAAGTTGAAAAAATAACCCCACGTGAAGCAGTGGGAACTGGCTGGTGCTGGGCAGTAGGTAAGTAGCCCTGCAAAAAAGGTAAGTTAATGGGTTTTTACTAATTATTTTAAAAGTCTCTTGCTGTGATTTAAGTGAAAAGGGTCCGAAGAATGTTTTTATGATTTTTTTATTTTACGTTTTTAAAAAAAAATATTTTTTGTGTTTTTCTCCTCCTAGGCCCAACCCACAGCCTTGGTGTAAATTTTAGTAATTGTCGCCCATTTTTTTTCATAACTGCCCAATCGGCCCAAGCTTCCATTTTTCGCCGAGCGGCATTTTTTCTTCTTTGAATGGAATTTTTCACCAGCGATAATTTGAGAATCTTAGTGTTATTTTGGGTGGCAATCCGGCGCTGGTGGATTGTTTTGAAATTCTAGCACCATAAAAAACGATTGTAAGAGCTTCTACAAGTATGTAAAAAGGAAGAGATTACCAAAAAGAAATGTTGGTCCATTAGAGACTGAGACAGGAGAAATTATTTTGGGGAATAAGGAAATGAGAAATGTTAAACAAACATTTTGTATCTTGTCTTCACAGTAGAAGATGCAAAAAACATATTTAAAATGGTGGGGAACCAGGGTCTAATGAGGGTGAGGAACTTAATGTAATTCATGTAAGTAGAGAAAAAAGACTTGAGAAACTAATGGGACTAAAAGACGACAAATCCCCTGGATCTGACAGCCTACATACTAGGGTTCTAAAAGAGCTGGCTGCAGAGATAGTGGATGCATTGGTTGTGATTTTCCAAAATTCCCTAGATTCTAGAATGGTCCCAGCGAATAGGAAGGTAGCAAATGTAACACCACTATTTAAGAAAGGAGGGAGAGAGAAAACAGAGAACTACAGGCCAGTTAGCCTGACATCAGTCGTTGGGAAGATGCTGGAATCCATTGTTAAGGAAGTGGCAACAAGGCATTTAGATAATCATAACATGATTAGGCAGAGTCAACATGATTTTATGAAAGCGAAATCGTGTTTGACAAATTTATTAAGAGTTTTTTGAGGATGTAACTAGCAGGGTAGATAAAGAGGAACCAGTGGATGAAGTATATTTGGAAACGACGGTCCCTTGCAGTCAGATTCAGGTGAATTTATAATGGGGAATAAAGAAATGGTGGACCAGTTAAACAAATACTTTGACTCCGTTTTCACGAAGGAAGACACAAATAACCTTTCGGAAATACCAGGGGACCGAGGGTCTAATGAGAAGGAGGAACTGAAGGATATCCTTATAAAGGGGGAAATTGTGTTCGGGAAATTGATGGGATTGAAGGCCGATAAATCCCCGGGGCCTGATAGTCTGCATCCCAGAGTACTTAAGGAAGTGGCCATAGAAATAGTGTATGCATTGGTGATCATTTTCCAACAGTCTATCGATTCTGGATCAGTTCCTATGGACTGGAGGGTAGCTAATGTAACACCACTTTTTAAAAAAGGAGGGAGAGAGAAAACGGGTAATTATAGACCAATTAGCCTAACATTAGTAGTGGGAAAAATGTTGGAATCAATTATTAAAGATGAAATACCAGCACATTTGGAAAGCAGTGGCAGGATCGGTCCAAGTCAGCATGGATTTATGAAAGGAAAATCATGCTTGACAAATCTTCTGGAATTTTTTGAGGATGTAACTAGTAGAATGGACAAGGGAGAACCAGTGGATGTGGTGTATTTGGATTTTCAAAAGGCTTTTGACAAGGTCCCGTACAAGAGATTGGTGTGCAAAATCAAAGCACATGGTATTGGGGGTAATGTACTGACGTGGATAGAGAACTGGTTGGCAGACAGGAAGCAGAGAGTCGGGATAAACGGGTCCTTTTCAGAATGGCAGGCACTGACTAGTGGAGTGCCGCAGGGCTCAGTGCTGGGCCCACAGCTCTTTACAATTTACATTAATGATTTAGATGAAGGAATTGAGTGTAATATTTCCAAGTTTGCAGATGACACTAAACTGGGTGGCAGTGTGAGCTGTGGGGAGGCTTCTAAAAGGCTGCAGGGTGACTTGGACAGGTTGGGTGAGTGGACAAATGCATGGCAGATGCAGTATAATGTGGATAAATGTGAGGTTATCCACTTTGGGGGCAAAAACACAAAGGCAGAATATTATCTGAATGGTGGTAGATTAGGAAAAGGGGAGGTGCAACGAGACCTGGGTGTCATGATTCATCAGTCATTGAAAGTTGGCAGCAGGCAGTGAAGAAGGCAAATGGTATGTTGGCCTTCATAGCTAGGGGATTTGAGTATAGGAGCAGGGAGTTGTATAGCGCCTTGGTGAGGCCTCACCTGGAATATTGTGTTCAGTTTTGGTCTCCTAATCTGAGGAAGGACGTTCTTGCTATTGAAGGAGTGCAGCGAAGGTTCACCAGACTGATTCCCGGGATGGCGGGACTGACATATGAGGAGATACTGGATCAACTGGGCCTTTATACACTGGAGTTTAGAAGGGTAAGAGGGGATCTCATAGAAACTTACAAGATTCTGACGGATCTGCACAGGTTAGATGGGGGAAGAATGTTCCTGATGATGGCGCAGTCCAGAACCAGGGGACACAGTCTTAGGATAAGGGGTAGGCCATTTAGGACTGAGATGAGAGAGTTGTTAACCTGTGGAATTCCCTACCTCAGAGAGTTGTTGATGCCAGTTCATTGGATATATTCAAGAGGGAATATATCCTTACGGCTAAAGGGATCAAGGGGTATGGTGAGAAAGCAGGAAAGGGGTACTGAGGGAATGATCAGCCATGATCTTATTGAATGGTGGTGCAGGCTCGAAGGGCCGAATGGCCTACTCCTGCACCTATTTTCTATGTTTCTATGTTTCTATGTTCCAAAAGGCATTCGATAAGGTGCCACATAAAAGGTTATTACACAAGATAAGGGCTCACAGGATTGGAGGTAATGTTTTAGCATAGAGGATTAGTAAACGGACAGAAAACAGGTTGGCAGGCTGTAACTAGTGGGTGCTGCAAGGATCAGTGCTGGGGCCTCAGCTATTTGCAATCTATATTAATGACCTAGATGAAGGGACCAAATGTAATGTATCCAAGTTTGCTGATGAAGCAACGCTAGGTGGGACAGTAAGCGGTGAGGAGACCTGATGGCTTGCATCCTAGGGTCTTAAGAGGAGTAGCGGCAGGGATAGTGGATGCATTGGTTGTAATTTACCAAAATACCCTGGATTCTGGGGCGATTCCAGCAAATTGGAAAACTGCAAATGTAATTCCTCTATTTAAAAAAGGAGGCAGACAAAAAGCAGGAAACTATAGACCAGTTAGCCGAACATCTGTGGTTGGGAAAATGTTGGAGTCCATTATTAAAGAAGCAGTAGCAGGACATTTGGAAAAGCATGATTCAGTCAGGCAGAGTCAGCATGGATTTATGAAGGGGAAGTCATGTTTGAGAAATTTGCTGGAATTCTTTGAGGATGTAATGAACAGGGTGGATAATGGGGAACCAGTGGATGTGGTTTATTTGGACTTCCAGAAGGTATATGACAAGGTGCCACATAAAAGGTTACTGCAGAATGTCATGTATGTACTTTTGTGATTACTAGCCACAAGATGGCATCACTGTTGCACGTGTGTGCAGCCCAAGTATAAAAGGCCAGAAATTTTGTGTATTAGTCACTTTTGGCCTTAATAAAGCAGAGCCAAGGTCATACCTCTTGGAGTTAAACAGTACTCAGTCTAACAGTTATTGCATACACAACACACAAGATAAAAGTTCACGGGATTGGGGGTAATATATTAGCATGGATAAAGGATTGGCTAACTAACAGAAAACAGGGAGTTGGGATAAATGGTTCATTCTCAGGTTGGCAATCAGTAATTAGTGGGGTTCAGCAGGGATCAGTGTTGGGACCCCAACTATTTACAATTTATATTAACGACTTGGATGAAGGGACTGAGTGAAATGTAGCCAAGTTTGCTGATGATACAAAGATGGGAGGAAAAGCAATGTGTGAGGAGGACACAAACAATCTGCAAAAGGACATAGACAGGCTAAGTGAGTGGACAAAAATTTGGCAGATGGAGCATAATGTTGGAAAGTATGAGGTTATGCACTTCGGCAGAAAAAATTCGAAGAGCAAGTTATTATTTAAATGGAGAAAAATTGCAAAGTGCTGCAATACAGCGGGACCTGGGGCTCCTGGTGCACGAAACACAAAAGGTTAGTATGCAGGTACAGCAAGTGATCAGGAAGACCAATGGAATTTTATTGAAATGTATAAGATTATGAGGGGGCTTGGCATGGTGGATGCAGAGAGGATGTTTCCACTGATAGGGGAGACTAGAACTAGGGGCATAATCTTAGAATAAGGGGCCGCCCAGTTAAAACTGAGATGAGGAGGAATTTCTTCTCTCTGAGGATTGTAAATCTGTGGAATTCGCTGCCTCAGAGAGCTGTGGAAGCTGGGTCATTGAATAAATTTAAGACAGAAATAGACAGTTTCTTAACCGATAAGGGAATAAAGGGTTATGGGGAGCAGGCAGGGAAGTGGACCTGAGTCCATGATCAGATCAGCCATGATATTAAATGGGGGAGCAGGCTCGAGAGGCAGTATGGCTTACTCCTGCTCCTATTTCTTATGTTCTTATGTTCTTAAAGCATTTGCAAAAGGATATAGATAGACTGTGAATGGGCAGTAAGGTGGCAGATGGAGTATAATGCAGGGAAATGTGAGGTTATTCACTTTGGTAGGAAGAATAGAAAAACAGAATATTCTTTAAGTGGTGAGAAACTTTTAAATGTTAGTGTTCAGAGAGATTTGGGTGTCCTTGTGCAAGAAACACACAAAGCTAGCACGTAGATACAGCAAGCAATAAGTGTGGTGTATGAAATGATACAATGAACTTCGTACTGTAAGCCAGTGATTAGGTGTAACCTGGTCAATCTTCAATGACTTCCAGAAGTGAAGATACAAAGGTGAAGTTCAGGTTATATATCGGACCCAGCACGAGTGTACCTATGACCCTAGGACCTCTGACAGTAGTGCCCCCTGGTGGTGGGCAAACCTTATGTACATTCATTACATTATTTCCCCTCCCAGTTCTTGGCACAAGTCCATATTACAAGTTCAGGCATTCCGGAGCCCTTCGCTCCCTGGTTGACTGTCTCAGTACAATCCCAGTGCTTTCTGAGTCTCTCACGACTTGGGGCTGGCCGTTAACCACAGTGGGTTCTTCTGATGGCTGGAAGTGAGTTGGTTGGTCGTCTAAGCTCGCGGTGTCTTCTTCCAACTGTTCCGGTTCGTCACTGTGTCTTAGCTTGATTTGATCAATGTGTTTCCTGCACATCTGCTCATTCTTGAGCTTAACCATATACACCCGGTTACCCTCCTTATCCGTAACATTGCCCGGGAGCCATTTGGGCCATTGACCATGGTTAAGTACATACACTGGGTCATTTACAGATATGTCGCATGACTCTGCGGCGCGGTCATGATACCACTGCTGGCGTTGACGTCGGGTTTCGACATGATCGTTAAGGTCAGGATGGACTAGAGAGAGCCTGGTTTTGAGGCCTCTCTTCATCAATAGTTCCGCAGACGGGACCCCGGTGAGCGTGTGTGGCTTTGTCCTGTAACTGAGCAGTGTGCGTAACAGGCATGTCTGCAAGGAACCGTGAGTTACGCGTTTCAGGCTCTGCTTGATGGTTTGAACTGCTCGCTCCACTTGACCATTTGACGTGGGTTTGAACGGCGCTGACCTCACGTGTTTTATGCCATTGCGTTTCATGAACTCTTGAAACTCCAGGCTCGTGAAACACGGTCCGTTGTCGCTGACAACAATGTCTGACAGACCATGTGTGGCAAACATGGCTCTCAGGTTCTCAATGGTAGCAGTGGAAGCGCTGAATGAAATGATCACACATTCTATCCATTTGGAATATGCATCCACCACCACAAAAAAGATTTTACCGAGGAAGGGGCCCACAAAGTCGATGTGGATTCTAGACCACGGTTTGGATGACCACAGATTGAGCGGAGCTTCCTTTGGGGCATTGCTTAACTGCATGCAAGTGCTGCACTGATGCATGCATGATTCTAAGTCTGAGTCAATGCCAGGCCACCAAACATGGGACCTGGCGATGGATGGCCTTCATCACAACAATACCGGGATGTGTACTATGTAACTCCCGTAGAAATCTCACCCTGCCTTTCTTGGGCATCACAACACGATTACCCCACAGTAAACAGTCAGATTGGATGGAAAACTCATCTTTCCAATGGCTGTACGGTTTGGTTTCATCACCCATTTCCTTGGGGATGGTCGACCAGTCCCCATTAAGAACACAACGCTTTACAACTGATAGGGTCGGATCCTGGCTGGTCCCGGTCTTAATTTGTTGAGCTGTGACAGGTGACCCTTCAAAGGCATCCATGACCATGAGTAGCTCTGCGGGCATTGGCATTTCCACCTCCGGTATGGGCAATGGTAACTGGCTCAATGCATCAGCACAGTTGTCGGTGCCTGGTCCATGGCGAATGACATAATCATAGGCAGATAATGTCAGCGCCCACCTCTGGATGCGGGATGAGAACAACAATATAAGCGGCTTGTGATCGTTTTCCAGCTCGAAGCGAAGCCCAAACAGGTACTGGTGCATTTTTTTTACCCCATAAACACATGCTAATGCCTCTTTCTCGACCATACCGTAGGCTCTTTCCGCCTTGGACAGGCTTCGAGACGCGTATGCAACTTGTTGTAGTTTGCCTGACTCATTGGCTTGCTGGAGTACGCAGCCGACCCCATAGGATGACGCATCAAAACTAGATGCTTGCATGGGTCATACAGTACCAGTAGCTTGTGGGAACACAACAGGTTTATAGTCTTCTCAAAGGCTCTGTCTTGAAGTTCACCCCACACCCAGTCATCTCTTTTCCTGAGCAGCTTGTGCAAAGGCTCTAATACTGTGCTCAATTTGGGTAAGAAGTTACCGAAGTAGTTGAGAAGACCCAGGAACGAATGCAGCTCCATCACATTCTTGTGCCTGGGCGCATTTTTGATGGCCTCTGTTTTCACGTCTGTAGGCCTGATTCCATCTGCAGCAATCTTTCATCCAAGAAATTCGATCTCTGGTGCCATGAAAACGCACTTCAAACGTTTCAGCCTGAGTCCCACTTTGTCCAGATGACGCAGAACCTCTTCCAGATTGTGCAGGTGCTTGGCAGTGTCACGACCTGTGACAATGATGTTGTCTTTGAATACCACTGTCCTGGGAATGGATTTCAATAGGCTCTCCATGTTTCTTTGAAATATGGCTACCGCCGAACAAATGCCAAAAAGGCACCTATTGTAAATAAACAGTCCTTAGTGCGTTTTATTGCGCGTAAGTTTCTTTGATGATTCATCCAATTCCTGTGTCATATAGGCCGATGTTAGATCCAATTTAGTGAACGATTTTCCTCTGGCTAGCGTTGCAAACCAGTCATCAGCTTTCGGTAGCGGGTACTGATCTTGTTTCGAAACTCAGTTGATTGTGACCTTGTAGTCTCCACAAATCCTGACTGTGACATCGCCATTTAACACCGGAACAATGGGACTGGCCCATTCATTAAATTCGACTGGTGAGATGACCCCCTCGCTTTGTAGCCTGTCCAATTCGAGCTCGACCTTTTCTCTCATCATGTGCAGGACCGCCCTGGCTTTGTGATGGATGGGCCTTGCGCTGGGCCTAGGTGACTCTGCATCTTGGCTCCCTTGAAGCTGCCAATTCCCGGGGGGGGGGGGGGAAGGGGGCCTGGGGGAGAGTACCTGTTACTGGGAGAGAGTACCTGTTACTGGGGAAGAGAGTACCTGTTATTGGGGATTTACAGGAGTTTAGGACAGTGATTCTTACCCAGCGTCTGGTATGGTGACGATCTAGTGCTGGGTGGGGGCAATGTTGTGCTGTGATGTGTGCGTCTCAGGGCTCAGTGTTGGAGAATAAATTTCCGAGGAAAGAGTCTGATAAGATGGGCTGTGGGAGTGAGGTTCCTGAGTGAGGGCAATGATCGGATTGAGCCCCGTACCCAGGGGTGGTGTGGACTGTCACCGTGGGATGGTGGGGCCAGGGTTTGAGCAAAGTATCACCCCAGGGGTATCGGGGATATTACAGTGCACAGACGATAGCAGGGATGATGACATTCAGCACTGCGCCAGCTCCTGAAGGGACTGGCTGTCGGGGAGGCTGCCGACTACGTCAATGCAGTAACCTGTTAACAGAGGGAACAGATGGGCATACAGAGCAAAAAGGCAAGTGGAATTTAACCCATTCACTACCGATGGTGACTCTCTGTGTAAGTCAACGACTCCTCACATCCGCTCACTGTGTAAGGCAAGGGTTCAGGGTCGTGTTTGAATAGCAGCTAGCTACAACAATCCTACACCTTGTGAAAGTTAGTGAAATGGTTATGATTGACTGGGAGTTGAGGGATATGGTGACAAACCAAGAACTTGCATTTCTATAGAGCCGTTCCCATCCTTAGGACACCCCAAAGCGCTTCACAGCCAATGAAGTAATTTTGAAGTGTGGTCACTGTTGTAGGAAATGCGGCAGCCAATTTGCGCACAGCAAGCTCCGACAAACAGCATTGAGATAAATGAGCAATGTTTTACTGATGTGAGTTGAGCGATGAGTGTTGGCCAGGACACCGGGGAGAACTGCCCTGCTTTCTTCAAGTAGTGCCGTGAGGTCCTTTACGTCCACCTGAGAGGGCAGACAGGGCCGCACATTAATGTCTCATCTGAAAGATGGCACCTCCGACAGTGCAGCACTCCCTCAGTACTCGACTCGAATCTCAGCTTGGATTATGGGTTAAAGTCCGTGGAGTGTGACTTGAATCCACAGCTTTTTGCTCAGAGGTGAGAGTGCTGCCCAACAGGCCAACATTGAGACCTGACGAGCTGGGTCAGTGGGATTGAGGGATGGGGTGAGAGGTGGGTCGGTGGGGTTGGGGGTATGGGGAGAGGGTGGGTAGATGAGGTTGGGACATGGGGAGAGGATGGGTAGGTGGGGTTGGGACATGGGGAGAGGATGGGTAGGTGGGGTTCAGGGATATGGGGAGAGGGTGGGTAGATGGGGTTGATGTTATATATGTAAACCTGTATATACCTTGTATAGCCACCAGAGGGCTCATCCCCTGGAGTCCCAAGGGATCCCACAATCCCTTGGGAGCACAGGTACTTAAGGAGGCCTCACAGGCTGGAGAGGCACTCTGGAGATCTTCAATAAAAGACTAAGGTCACACTTTACTTTGAACTCACAGTATCCAGTCAGACTCTTCATTCATACATAACAATTGGCGACGAGATACAGATGATGAACCCAACAATGCAGTGAATAGTGGATATCCTGGAGAAATTCTCGGAGGGAGATGATTGGGAAACCTTCGTGGAGCGACTCGACCAATACTTCGAGGCCAACGAGCTGGAAGGAGAAGCGAATGCTGCCAAATGAAGGGCGATTCTCCTCACTGTCTGCGGGGCACCAATGTATGGCCTCATGAAAAATCTGCTTGCTCCAGTGAAACCCACAGAGAAATCATACGACGATTTGTGCACACTGGTCCGGGAGCATCTGAACCCGAAGGAAAGCGTTCTGATGGCGAGGTACCGGTTCTACACCTACAAAAGGTCTGAAGGCCAGGAAGTGGCAAGTTCTGTCGCTGAGCTAAGACGTCTTGCAGGACATTGCGAATTTGAAAAACATTTGGAGCACATGCTCAGAGACTTCTTCGTACTTGGCATTGGCCATGAAACAATACTTCGCAAACTTTTGACTGTAGAGACTCCAACCTTGAGTAAAGCCATAGCGATAGCCCAGGCATTCATTGCCACCAATGACAATACTAAGTAAATCTCTCAGCACATGAGTGCTGCTACAAGTACTGTGAACAAAGTGATGTTGTTTTCAAATCGCAACATACAGGGCAGGCCCCACATGCAGCTGCACGCCCGCAGATGTCTCAGAGTCCACCATCAAGGGTGATGAATGCAAGGCCATTAACACCTTGTTGGCGCTGCGGGGGTGATCATCGTTTCCATTCAGGCTGCTTCAAAGGATACGTTTACACAGGCTGTGGAACAATGGGACACCTAGAATGTATGTGCAGGCGAGCTGCAAACCCTGTAAATCCTGCAAACCACCAAGTTGCAGAGAAGGACAGATCCACGGCGGATCACGACGAACCAGAGCCTCAGACCGAGGAGGCAGAGGTATATGGGGTGCACACATTTACCACAAAGTGTCCCCCAATAAAGCTGAAGGTTGAATTAAATGGATTCCCGGTGTCAATGGAGTGGACATGGGTATGAGCCAATCCATTATGAGCAAAAAGACTTTTGATAAACTGTGGTACAGCAAGGTCTCAAGGCCAGTCTTGACTCCCATTCGCACAAAACTGAGAACTTACACAAAGGAACTGATTTCCGTAATCGGCAATGCTACTCTAAAGGTCTCCTATGATGGAGCGTTGCACAAGCTACTACTCTGGGTGATGGTCCCATGCTGCTCAGTAGGAGCTGGCTGGGAAAGTTACGCTGGAACTGGGACGACGTCCAAGTGATCTCGTCGGCGGACGACACTTCGTGTGCCCAGGTCTTAAACAAGTTCCTTTCGCTGTTAGAACCAGGCATCGGGAAGTTCCAAGGAGCAAAAGTGCAGATCCATCGAATTCCGGGGGCGTGACCCATCCATCACAAGGCGAGAGCAGTACCGTATATGATGAGAGAAAGAGTAGAGATCAAGCTGGATCGGCTGCAACGTGAGGGCATCATTTCGTCGATCGAATTCAACGAGTGGGCCAGTCCGATTGTTCCACTCCTCAAGGGAAACGGCACTGTCAGAATAGAAACACAGAAACATAGGGCCCAAGTTTCCACATGATTTGCGCCTGATTTTTAGGAGCAACTGGTGGAGAACGGACTATCTTAGAAATCGCAATTCTCCACATTTTTTTTTCTGCAGTTCTAGTCAGGAAGAACAGTTCCACTTTGGAACAGAATTTTTTCTTCAAAAGGGGGCGTGTCCGGCCACTGACGCCTGAGTTCAAAGTTTCCACAGTGAAAACGTACTCCAAACTAAGTTAGAATGGAGCAAGTGAAGATTTTTGTAGAACTGAAAAAACCTGTTCTACACATTAAAAAATCAGGCGCAGGTTACAAATTAGGCGTCCAGAACGAGGTGGGGGGGGGGAGGGGGGGAAGGGAAGTCATTAAATTCTACAATAAATCTTTATTTATACTTCTACAAATATTATACAAATAAATCCAACCTGAATAAACATTTATAAGCAAAGAAAAGATTAAATAAACCATCTTCCTACCTGTGTGAAAGTGCTTCAGGCACGGAGAATGCTGCAGTCAGCCTGAGGCGCCCGTTCTTCCCGCAGGGGGGGGGGGAGGAGGCGCCCATTCTTCCCGCGGGGGGGGGGGGGGTGAGGCGCCCGTTCTTCCCGCGGGGGGAAGAGGCGCCCGTTCTTCCCGCGGAGGGGGGGGGAGGAGGAGGCGCCCGTTCTTCCCACGGGGGGGGGGGAGGCGCCCATTCTTTCCCACGGGGGGGGTGAGGTGGCGCCCGTTCTTTCCCGGGTGGGGAGGGGAAGGAGACAGTGAGCAGGCTGCAAGTGCTGATGTGCTGATGGCAATGTGCTTTTATTAAAAAAATGTTCAAAAATTAAACAGCTACAATGAACTACAAAAATGGCCGAGTGCCAATGTTTTTTTCACACTGCGCGTGCGCGAACGCTCCAACGCACACGCGCAGCGTTGCCGGCAGGAAAAAAACTAATTTAAATAGTACCCGCCCCCTCCCACTTACAAAATCGGCGCGAGTGTAGGCTCCGCCCCCCTGGGCGCCGTGCCAGGCAGAGAAGGAGCTGCAGGGCTCTCCAGAATCGCGAGTTTTTTTTTAGGCGCCATTTTAGGCGCGAAAAACGGGCGCCCAGCTCGGAGGGGCGCCCGTTTTTTATCCTGTGGAAACTTGGGCCCATAGAAACATAGAAAATAGGTGCAGGAGTAGGCCATTCGGCCCTTCTAGTCTGCACCGCCATTCAATGAGTTCATGGCTGAACATGCAACTTCAGTACCCCCTTCCTGCTTTCTCACCATACCCCTTGATCCCCCTAGTAGTAAGGACTACATCTAACTCCTTTTTGAATATATTTAGTGAATTGGCCTCAACAACTTTCTGTGGTAGAGAATTCCACAGGTTCACCACTCTCTGGGTGAAGATGTTTCTCCTCATCTCGGTCCTAAATGGCTTACCCCTTATCCTTAGACTGTGACCCCTGGTTCTGGACTTCCCCAACATTGGGAACATTCTTCCTGCATCTAACCTGTCTAAACCCATCAGAATTTTAAACATTTCTATGAGGTCCCCTCTCATTCTTCTGAACTCCAGTGAATACAAGCCCAGTTGATCCAGTGTTTCTTGATAGGTCATCCTGCCATCCCGGGAATCAGTCTGGTGAACCTTCGCTGCACTCCCTCAATAGCAAGAATGTCCTTCCTCAGGTTAGGAGACCAAAACTGTACACAATACTCCAGGTGTGGCCTCACCAAGGCACTGTACAACTGTAGCAACACCTCCCTGCCCCTGTACTCAAATCTCCTCGCTATGAAGGCCAACATGCCATTTGCTTTCTTAACTGCCTGCTGTACCTGCATGCCAACCTTCAATGACTGATGTACCATGACACCCAGGTCTCGTTGCACCTTCCCTTTTCCTAATCTGTCACCATTCAGATAATAGTCTGTCTCTCTTTTTTTAACCACCAAAGTGGATAACCTCACATTTATCCACATTATACTTCATCTGCCATGCATTTGCCCACTCACCTAACCTATCCAAGCCTCATAGCATCCTCCTCGCAGCTCACACTGCCACCCAACTTAGTGTCATCCGCAAATTTGGAGATACTTCATTTAATCCCCTCATCTAAATCAAAACAGCTGGGGCCCCATCTGTGGTTATTACAAAGTAACTATCAATCGTTTCTCCCTGCAGGATCAATACCCACTATCAAAGGCTGACGACCTTTTTGCAACGCTGGCGGGAGGAAAGACATTCACGAAGCTGGACTTGACCTTGGCCTACATGACGCAGGAGTTGGAGGAATCATCGAAGGGCCTCACCTGCATCAACACGCACAAAGGTCTCTTCATTTACAACTGATGCCCGTTTGGGATTCGATCAGCCGCGGCGATATTCCCGAGGAACATGGAAAGCTTACTGAAGTCGGTCCCGTGCACGGTGGTCTTCCAGGACATCTTGGTTACAGATCGGGACATAGTCGAGCATCTGCAGAACCTGGAGGAGGTTCTTAGTCAACTCAACCGCATGGAGCTCAGGTTAAAATGCTGCAGTCGTTTCTTGGACTTTTGAACTACTTTGGTAACTTCTTACTGGGTCTCAGCACACTGCGTAAAGGGGACGAATGGGTATGGGGCAAAAGCCAAGAAAATGCCTTTGTAAAAGCTAGAAAATTGTTATGCTCAAACAAATTGCTTGTGTTGTATGATCCATGTGTGGTATTAGCATGTGATGTGTCGTCGTACGACGTTGGGTGTGTATTGCAACAAGCTAATGAATCGAGGAAATTGCAACCGATTGCTTATGCATCCAGAAGTTTGTCTAAGGCTGAGAGAGCCTACAGCATGATTGAAAAAGAAGTGTTAGTATGTGTCTATGGGGTAAAGAAAATGCATCAATATCTGTTTGGGCTAAAATTTGAATTGGAAACTGACCATAAGCCACTGATAGCCCTTTTTTCCGAAAGTAAAGGGATAACTACGAATGCATCGGCCCGCATCCAGAGACAGGCATTCACGTTGTCCGCATACAACTATGCCATCAAAAAACAGGCCAGCCACAGAAAACTGCAATGATGCTCTCAGTCGGCTGCCATTGCACACCACGGGGGTGGAAATGGCACAGCCCGCAGATTTAGTCATGGTTATGGAAGCATTCGAGCGTGAGCAATCACCCGTCACTGCCTGACAGGTTAGAACTTGGATGAGCCAGGACCCCTTACTGTCCTTAGTAAAAAGCTGTGTGCTTCACGGGAGCTGGTCCAGTGTCCCAGTGGAAATGCAGGAAGAGATAAAGCCATACCAGCGGCACAAAGATGAAATGTCTGTACAGGCAGACTGCCTTCTGTGGGGCAATCGAGTTATGGTCCCCAAGAAGGGTAGAGATACTTTCATCAATGACCTCCACAGTACCCACCCAGGCATCGTAATGATGAAAGCGATAGCCAGATCCCACATGTAGTGGCCCGGTATCGATGCGGACTTAGATTACTGTGTGCACAAATGTAACACATGCTCGCAGTTAAGCACTGTACCCAGGGAGGCGCCGCTAAGTTTATGGTCGTTGCCCTCCAAACCATGGTCCGAGGTCCATGTCCACTATGCAGGCCCGTTCTTGGGTAAAATGTTCCTTGTGGTTGTAGATGCGTACTCCGAATGGATTGAATGTGAGATAATGTCAGCAAGCACGTCCGCTGCCACCACAGAAAGCCTGTGGGCCATGTTTGCCACGCACGGGCTGCCTGATGACCTTGTGAGCGACAATGGGCCATGTTTCACCAGTACCGAGTTCAAAGAGTTTATGATCCATAATGGGATCAAATATGTTACATCTGCCCTGTTCAAACCAACATCCAATGGTCAGGCAGAGAGAGCAGTGCAAACTATCAAGCAGGGCTTGAAGAGGGTAACGGAAGGCTCACTGCAGACTCGCCTATCCCAAATCGTGCTTCGTTACCGCACAAGACCCCACTCACTCACTGGGATTCCACCTGCTGAACTGCTCATGAAAAGGGCACTTAAGACAAGGCTCTCGTTAGTTCACCCTGATCTACATGAACAGGTAGAGAGCAGGCGGCTTCAACAAAGTACATAGCATGATAGCGCAAATGTGTCACGCAAAATTGAAATCAATGATCCTGTATTTGTGTTAAACTATGGACAAGGTCCCAAGTGGCTTCCCAGCACTGTCGTGGCCAAAGAGGGGAGCAGGGTGTTTCGGGTCAAACTTTCAAATGGACTCATTCACCGGAAACACTTGGACCAAATCAAACTCAGATTCACGGACTATCCTGAGCAACCCACTTTGGACCCTACCTTTTTTGATCCCCCAACACACACACCAGTGGCAACCGACACAGCAGTTGGCCACGAAGCAGAACCCATCACCCGCAATACCCCAGCAGGACTCACCACACCAGGCAGCCCAGCAAGGCCAGCTGCACAGCAGCCCAACGAGGGTTCAACAAATGATTCACCAAAACCAGCATTTGCACCGAGACGATCAACCAGGGAAAGAAAGGCCCCAGATTGACTCACCTTGCAAATAGTTACACTGTTGACTTCTCTCTCTTTCTTTCTCTCTCTCTCTCGCCTTCTCTCTCTCTCTCTCTCTCTCGCCTTCTCTCTCTCTCTCTCTCTCTCGCAAGAGGGCTCACCCCCTGGAGTCCCAAGGGATCCCACAATCCCTTGGGAGCACAGGTAAGGAGGCCTCACAGGTTGGAGAGGCACTCTGGAGACCTGCAATAAAAGACTAAGGTCACACTTTACTTTGAGCTCACAGTATCCAGTCAGACTCTTCAATCATACATAACAGCTGGGACATGGGGAGAGGGAGAATTGCCCGCGGGATCCTCTGTCAATCTGACACTGTCCCTGAATCGGATTGTTCATTTTGCACTTCACTGCAATTGATCAATATTTCACAGCACGGAGCGACAGTGTGAGGCCTGAATGTTATTAGAACTTATATTATATATAATTCTGCTTTTTAGCGGCAGCATGTGAAGTCAGTCAGTAACCATAGTAACCAAAGCCTACTGCTAGTGTGTGGGTGTCGATGCTGACTTTCAGATCAGGGCTGGTGCTCAGGATCCTGATCCAGTACATCGCTCAATCATTACATTAAACCACAGCACGGGAGGCCTGGGCACAGTGGGCAGGGTGTGGGGGCAGGGTGCGTGGGCAGGGTGTGGGGGCAGGGTGTGTGGGCAGGGTGTGGGGCAAGGTGTGTGGGCAGGGTGTGGGGGCAGGGTGTGGGGCAAGGTGTGGGGGCAGGGTGTGGGGGCAGGGTGAGGGGGCAGGGTGTGTGGGCAGGGTGTGGGGCAAGGTGTGTGGGGGCAGGGTGTGGGGGTAGGGTGTGGGGGCAGGGTGTGGGGCAAGGTGTGTGGGCAGGGTGTGGGGGCAAGGTGTGGGGACAGGGTGTGGGGGCAAGGTGTGTAGGCAGGGTGTGGGGGGGCAGGGTGTGGGGGCAGAGTGGGGGGGCAGGGTGTGGGGGCAGGGTGGAGGGGCAGAGTGTGAGGGCAGGGTGTGTGGGCAGGGTGTGGGGGCAGGGTGTGTGGGCAGAGTGGGGGGGCAGGGTGTGTGGGCAGAGTGGGGGGGCAGGGTGTTGGGGCAGGGTGTGGGGCAAGGTGTGCGGGAGCAGGGTGTGTGGGCAGAGTGGGGGGGGTGTGGGCAGAGTGGGGGGGGGGGCAGGGTGTGGGGCAAGGTGTGTGGGAGCAGGGTGTATGGGCAGGGTGTGGGGGCAGGGTGTGGGGCAGGGTGTGGGCAGGGTGGGGGGCAGGGTGTGGGCAGGGTGGGGGGGCAGGGTGGGGGGCAAGGTGTGGGGGCAGGATGTGGGGGCAGGGTGGGGGGGGGCAGGGTGGGGTGGGCAGTGTGTGGGCAGGGTGGGGGGGCAGGGTGTGTGGGCAGTCTGTGGGCAGGTTGGGGGGGCAGGGTGTGGGGGGCAGGGTGGGGTGGGCAGTGTGTGGGCAGGGTGGGAGGGTGTGACTGGCCCCCGCGCTGCGGTTTAATGTAACGAGTGAGCAATGTACTGGATCAGGTTCCTGAGCACCAGCCCCGATCTGAAAGTCAGCATCGACACCCACACACTAGCAACAGGCCTTGGTTACTACGGTTACCGAGTGACTTCACATGCTGCAGCTGAAAAGCAGAATTATGTTGAATAACATTCAGGCCTCACACTGTCGCTCCGCACGGTGAAATATTGATCAATTGCAGTGAAGTGCAAAATGAACAATCCGATTCAGGGACAGTGTCAAATTGACAGAGGATCCCGCGGGCAATTCACTTTCTCCCCATATCCCCAACCCCAACTACCCATCCTCTACGCATATCCCTCAACCCCACCTACCCACCCCCTCCCCATATCCCTGACCCCACCCTCTCCCAATATCCCTCAACCCCACCTCCGAGCCTCCTCCCACCCTACTTCATCTCGCCCTATCAACATAACCTTCTATTCCTTTCTCCCTCATTCCTCGAGCTTCCACTTAAATGCGTCTCTGCTATTTGCCTTAACGACTCCCTGTGGCAGCGAGTTCCACATTCTCACCACTCTCTGGGTAAAGAAGTTTCTCGTGAATTCCCTATTGCATTTATTAGTAATTATCTTATTTTTATGACCTCTAGTTTTGGGCTCCCCACAAGTGGAAACCTCCTCTCTACATCTACCCGATCAAAACCCTTCAGACAGAAGGGCCTCTCAGATAACCCCTCAGCCTTCTCTCTTCTGGAGAAAAGAGCTCCAGCCTGTTCAATCTCTCCTGATAGTTCTAACCTCTCACTTCTGGTTTTTGTACCTTCTTCAGTGCCTCTATATATTTTGTAATAATATAGAAACAGTGCACAGTACACCAACTGAGGTCTAACCAAAGCTCTAGACAATGTTTGACTTCTCTGCTTTTCAATTCTATCCCTCTAAAAATGAAAGTGATTGGTTGGTCAGTATTTCTTTCTTTTTTTTCTAAACTTGGGCATTGGTTTAAATTAAGAGCCGGGATTAAAAACGAAACATTTAAAACTTGAAAAGTAAATTAATTGAATCAAATACATTCGAGATGCCAGGGCAGGCGATGTGTTATAGCTGCTGCATGTGGGAGCTGGTGGGCACCAGTGTGACCCACGGCGACCACACCTGCAGTAAGTGTCTGCAGCTTGAGGAACTTCGGCTCCGCGTTGATGAGCTGGAGTCCGAGCTTCAAACACTGCGACACATCAGGGAGGGGGGAGAATTACCTAAACACTTTGTTCCGGGAGGCAGTCGCACCCCTTAGGTTAAATAATTCAAATTTGGTCCGTGGTCAGGGACTGGAGGTTGTGACTACGAGCGAGGCAGGTATGGGGACCCAGGAGGTAGTGATGGAAGGGCCTCAACCCGTGCTCTTGACCAACAGATGCGAGGTTCTTACTCCCTGTGTGGACGGGAGCGGGGACTGCAGGGAGGATGAGCAAACTGACCACAGCACGTGGTACAGGAGGCCATTCAAGAGGGGTGAGTAAAAAGAAATGTTGTAGTAGTAGAGGGCAGTATAGTTAGGGGGATAGATTCTGTTTTCTGCAGGCGAGAGTCCATAAGGCTGTGTTGCCTGCCCGGTGCCAGGGTTAAGGACATCTCCTCTGGGCTGGAGAGGAACTTGGAGTGGGAGGGCAAAGATCCAGTTGTTGTGGTCTACGTAGGTACCAATGACATAGATAGAATGAAGAAAGAGTTTCTGCTGAGGGAGCAGCTCGGGGCTAAATTAAAAAGCAGAACCACAAAGGTAATAATCTCTGGATTACTACCTGAGCCACGAGCAAATTTGCATAGGGTAAATAAGATCAGGGAGATGAACGCATGGCTCAAAAATTGGTGTGGGAGAAATGGGTTTTGAGTCATGGGGCACTGGCACCAGTATTGGGGTAAGAGGGAGCTGTTCGGTTGGGACAGCTTCACTTGAACCGTGCTGGGACTAGTGCCCTGGCGAAACGAATAACTAGGGCTGTAGATAGGGCTTTAAACAAAATAGTGGGGCGGGGGGGGGGGGGGGGGGCAGGGGCGGGGGGGGCGGGGGTGGGTGATGGATCAGGTGAGCGGAAATTTAAAAAGTCAAAGAGAAAGGAGTAGGTAATAGAGAAGGGTAGCGATGGGGGATATGATGACCAGAGTGTGACAGAAAGGGACAGAGCATATAAACATAAGAGTGCATCAGAAAGTGGGGTCAGAGTAGGGAAAAATGGTAAAAAGACAAAATTAAAAGCTTTTTATCTGAATGCATGCAGCATGTGTAACAAGATAGATGAGTTGACGGCACAAATAGAAATAAATGGGTATGATCTGATAACCACTACAGAAACGTGGTTGCAAGATGACCAAGGCTGAGAACTGAATATTCAGGGGCATTGGCCATTTCGGAAGGATAGGCAGAAAGGAAAAGGAGGTGGAGTAGCTCTGTTAATAAATAATGAGATCAGTGCAGTAGCGAGAAATGATATTGGCTCACAAGATCAAAATGTAGAATCAGTTTGGGTGGAGATAAGAAATAATAATGGAAAGAAGTCACTGGTGGGAGTAATCTATAGGCCCCCCCTAACAGTGGCTACACTGTAGCAGAGTATAAATCAAGAAATAATAGAGGCTTGTAAGAAAGGTACTGTCATATAACTTACATTATTATATATAACTGTATCCTAACATGCTATACATGACTGTAATAAGATATGACCTGTAACCACCAGCATACCTTACCACCAGGGGTGAACTTGCAAGAGACAGGTATATAAGGACAGGTCTCAGGCAAGTGCAGCATTCCAGAGCTGTGAAATAAAGGTGCAGGTCCAGAGTGACCTTGACTTCACTACATGCCTCGTGTGAATCTGTACTGAGGGGGACAGGATTTTACAGTGGCGACGAGTTACGGGATTACAGAATCCACAGAATGGCGAACAACAGATCAGATGAAAAGTACAATGCGGGAGACAATTGGGAGGACTTTATAGAAAGGCTCCAGCAAAGCTTGTCTTTGATTAGGCAACGATAAGGCAGACAAGAGAAGAGCCCATCTCTTGACCAGCTGTGGCTCGAAAACATACGCTTTAATGAAGGATCCGAGAAACCAGCAAGCAAGTCGTTTGAAGAATTGAGCACACTGGTAAGAGACCACCTGAAGCCAGCGAGCAGCCTACACATGGCCAGACACAGGTTCTACAACTACAGACGCTGTGTGGGCCAGAGCATACCCGACTTCTGGGCGGAACTTCGGAGGTTGGCTAGTTTATGTGAGTTCTCCGATGAACTGAGGAGAGAAATGCTGAGAGACTTTTTCATTGAAGGAATTGGCCACACAGGCATATTCCGAAAGCTCATAGAGACCAAGAACCTGACCTTAGAGGCAGCAGCACTGGTTGCACAGACATTCTTGGTAGGGGAAGAAGAAATGAGGTTGATTTACGTTGCAGGTACGACAACTAACGAAATATCGGAACAAGAAGTTCACAGCATTAAATAAGCTGCTACCCCCACAGACAGACAAAACTGGGAGAACAGGCTCTCGACAGCAGGCAGAAGCCATTAAGGGCCACAGGAACGCCCGTTCACACCTCATCAACCCACAATGCGAGCAATCAACTACAAATTGAGAGAAGCTCAAGAGAGATCAGCCAGACGCAGCTCATTCTTTGGGAACACTTTGAACAATGGAACAGGTCTGAGCTGGAGGTGTAGGGGTGGGCACTCGTCAAGGGGATGTTGATTTCAGCAGGCTGTTTGCAGAAATTGTGAATATTCAGGGCATTTGGCCCGCATGTGCAAAAAAACGGCAGCTCGGCTGGTCTACGAATCGGATGGGTCGGAAAGCGGACCAGAAGATGGTGGGGACAGTACCCGGAACACCGATGTACAGCGGGTCAACACGATCAATGGCCACTGCTCCTACAGCAGGATGCCTCCTATAATGATGAGGGTCCTACTCAACAGGATATCTGTCAACATGGAGCTGGATACGGGAGCGAGTCAATCTCTCATGGGCGCTCAATAATTTGAACAACTGTGGCCGCATAAAAGAGACAGACCAAAACTCACAAGGGTTGACACCAAAATAAGGACCTACACCAAAGAAATCATACCAGTCCTCGGCAACGCCATGCTCTCTGTCACACACAAAGGGACAGTGAACCGATTTCCCCTGTGGATTGTCCCCGGAGACCCCCCAGCACTGCTGGGGAGAAGCTGGCTGGCAAAACTAAGCTGGAAATGGGATGATGTCCATGCCATGTCATGAGAGGAACGGACCTCCTGCTCAACAGTTATAAAGCCATTTGAACATCTCTTTCAGCCAGGTGTGGGCACTTTCAAAGGGGCCAAAGTCAAAATCCACATCACACAGGATGCTAGACCGGTCCATCACAAGGCCAGAGCTGTATCCTACGTGATGAGGGAAAAGATTGAACACGAACTAGACAGGCTTCTGTGGAAAGGCATTATATCACCTGTGGAATTTAGCGACTGGGCAAGTCCCATCGTCCCAGTCATGAAGCCTGATGGATCCGTATGAGTCTGTGGGGACTACAAATCTAGCATATTCAGAGTCTCCCTACAGGACCAGTACCCGCTGCCCAGAGCGGAGGACTTATTTGCCACATTGGCTGGAGGTAAATTTTTCTCAAAATTAGACCTCACATCTGCGTATATGACGCAATAATTGACCGAGCAATCCAAGCTACTCACCACCATCAACACACATCGAGGCCTTTTCATGTACAATCGATGCCCATTCGGCATCAGGTTGGCAGCTGCCATATTCCAGTGCAACATGGAGAGTCTGCTCAAGTCCATCCCGGGGACGGTTGTATTTCAAGACGACATACTTATCACGGGCAGGGACACCGACTCCCATCTCCGTAATTTGGAGTAAGTACTAAAGCGGTTGGATCGGGTAGGCCTACGAGTCAAGAAATCCAAGTGCCTGTTTCTCGCACCCGAGGTTGAATTTTTGGGCAGAAGGATTGCCGCTGATGGAATCCGCCCAACAGAGTTCAAAACAGAAGCAATTCGCCTGGCACTCAGGCCCCAGAATGTCTCAGAACTGCGCGCCTTTCTCGGGCTACTCAATTACTTTGGGAACTTTATGCAGAACTTAAGCACGCTGCTGGAGCCTCTTCATCTGCTACTCAGGAAGGGGTGCGATTGGTTTTGGGGGACGCCCAGGAACGCGCCTTCAATAAGGCACGCAACCTTCTGTGTTCCAACAGTGTTTTGACTTTCTTTGACCCAGGTAAAAAGCTAGTTCTCACATGCGATGCGTCAGCGTATGAGGTCGGGTGCGATTTGCAACATGTCAATAGTGCGGGCAAATTACAACCCATAGCTTATGCCTCCAGGTCACTTTCGCGGGCGGAGCACGGGTACGGAATGGTAGAGAAGGAGGCGCTCGATTGCGTGTACGGTGTCAGAAAAATGCACCAATACCTTTTTGGGGCCAAGTTCGCATTAGAAACCGACCACAAGCTCCTCACATCCCTCCTATCCGAGAGCAAGGCAATAAACACCAACGCCTCGGCGCAAATTTAATGGTGGGCACTCATGCTGGCGTCCTACGACTATACCATAAGGCACAGACCAGGCACAGACAACTGTGCCGACGCGCTCAGCAGGCTACCCCTGGCGACCACGGAAGGGTCGAACGAACAGAACTGTGAGTTAGTCATGGTAATCAATGCCTTTGAGTCCACAGGTTCACCCATGATGGCTCACCAAATCAGAGCCTGGATGGCCAGCGACCCCACGTTATCCTTAGTAAAAAGATGTGTCCTAACCGGTGAATGGGCAGAGGCTCGCGATGCCTGCCCTGAGGAATTAAAACCCTTTCACAGGCGCATGCATGAGCTATCACTACAAGCAGACTGCCTGATGTGGGGCAGCCGAGTAGTCATGCCTCTGCGAGGCAGAGAGGCATTTGTCCTGGAGCTCCACCGCGGGGATCGTTCTCATGAAGGCCATAGCCAGATCCCACATCTGGTGGCCTGGTATTGAGGCGGACTTGGAGCTCTGTGTCCGAAGGTGCACCATTTGTGCCCAACTCAGCAATGCCCCCAGGGAGGCTCCACTGAGCCCCTGGCCCTGGCCTACCAAACCGTGGTCGCGGGTGCATGTAGACTATGCTGGCCCATTCATGGGCAAAATGTTCCTCGTAGCTGTAGATGCATTTTCAAAGTGGATCGAATGCACCATTTTAAACTCGAGCACAACCTCCACCACTGTGGAGAGCCTCACAACCATGTTTGCAACGCACGGAATCCCTGACATATTGGTCAGTGACAATGGTCCGTGCTTCACCAGCGCAGAATTCCAAGACTTTATAATTGACCATGGCATAAATCACGTCAAGACGGCACCGTTCAAGCCACTTCCAACGGCCAGGTGGAGAGAGCAGTGCAAATCATTAAACAAGGCATGCTTAAAATCCAAGGTCCCACGCTGTAGGGTCGCCTGTCGCGACTGCTGCTGGCATACAGATCTCGTCTGCACTCACTGACTGGGACCCCCCCCCCGCGCGCAACTGTTGATGAAAAGGACTTTAAAACAAGGTTCTCATTAATCCTCTCAGACATGCACAAAATCGTTGAGGCAAAGCGCCGTAAGCTGACTGAGTACCATGACAGAAATTCGAGGGGGAGATGGAATGAGATAGGGGACAAAGTGTTTGTACTAAACTATGGTAGGGGTCCCAAATGGCTTGTAGGGACAGTAACGGGCAAGGAAGGAAACAGGCTACTGGAGTACAAATGGACAATGGCAAAACCTGCCAAAGGAATGTAGACCAAGTTAAAAGCAGATTTACCAACAACACTGCGGAACCAGAGGCAGACTACAATGTGGAACTCGCACCACACCTAGTGGACTGACAGAGGGAACAACCTGAGGAAAGGGCAATCCCAACAGACAGCCCAGGCGAGTCAACAACAATCACACCACTCGAAACAGACAGCCCAGGCGAGATACCAGCAACCACACCCAAAGAAAAACAGACACCAAGGCAAACAACTGAACCACAACTCAGACGCTCCACGCGAGAGCGTAGACCACCTGAGAGACTGAACCTATAAAGACAATAAGACCTTGGGGGAGGGTGATTGTCTTGGCTAAAGCTGGCTAAAGTGGACAGGGAAAGTATATTAAAGGGTAAGACGGTAGATGAGCAGTGGCAAACATTGAAGGAGATATTTCATCGCTCTCAGCAAAGATATATTCCAGTGAAAAAGAAAGACTCCAAGAGAAGGATGAACCATCCATGGCTAAGTAAGGAAGTAAAAGATGGTATCAAATTGAAAACAAAGACATACAATGTTGCAAAGAATAGTGGAAGGCCAGATAATTGGGAAATGTTTAGAAACCAGCAAAGGACGACTAAAAAAAATAAAGATAGAGAAGATAGATTATGAGAGAAAACTCGCAAGAAATATAAAAACAGACAGTAAGAGCTTCTATAGAAAGAAAAAGAATGGTTAAAGTAAACGTTGGTCCCTTAGAGGATGAGACTACGGAATTAATAATGGGAAACAGGGAAATGGCAGAGACTTTGAACAAATATTTTGTATCGGTCTTCATGGTAGAAGATACTAAAAGCATCCCAATAATTGATAATTGAGGGGCTATTGGGAGGAGGAACTTAAAACAATCACTATCACTAGAGAAAAAGTACTAGGCAAACTAATGGGACTAAAGGTGGACAAGAACCCTGGCTCTGATGGCCTGCATCCTAGGGTCTTAAAATATATCTACTGGTTCCCCTTTATCCACCCTGGTCATTACATCCTCAAAGAACTCCTACAAATTTGTCAAACATGATTTCCCTTTCACAAAGGCTTGACTGTATTATGATTTTCTAAATGTCTCGTTACTACTTCCTTAATAATGGACTCCAGCATTTTCCCAATGACAGATGTTAAGCTAACTGGTCTATAGTTTCCTGCTTTCTGTCTCCCTCCTTTCTTAAATAGGGCGTCATATTTGCATTTTCCAATCTGCTGGGACCTCTCCAGAATCCAGGGAATTTTGGTAGATTACAACCAATGCATCCACTATCAGTAGATGTTGTGTATTTGCATTTCCAGAAGGCATTTCATAAGATGCCACATAAAAGTTTACTGCACAAGATAAGAGTTCACAGGGTTGAGGGTAATATATTAGCATGGATAGAGGATTGGCTAACTGACAGAGAACAGAGAGTCGGGATAAATGGGTCATTTTCAGTTTGGCAAACTATAAGTAGTGGGGTGCCACAGGGATCAGTGCTGGGGCCTCAACTACTTTCAATTTATATTAATGACTTGGAAGAAGGAACCGAGTGTAATGTAGACAAATTTGCTAATGATACAAAGATAGGTGGGAAAGCAAGTTGTGAGGAGGACGCAAAGAATCTGCAAAGGGATATAGATAGGCTCAGTGAGTGGGCAAAAATTTGGCAAATGGAATATAATGTGGGAAAATGTGAGGTTATCCACTTTGGTAGAAAAACTAAAAAAGCAAATTATTATTTAAATGGGGAGAGACTACAAAATGCTGCGGTACAGAGGGATCTGGGGGTGGGGCCTTGTACATGAAATACAAAATGTTAGCATGCAGGTACAAGAAGTAATCAGGAAGGCAAATGGAATGTTGGCCTTTAGTGTAAGGGGGATAGAGTATAAAAGTAGGGAAGTCCTACTACAACTGTACAGGGTGTTGGTGAGACCACGTCTGGATTACTGCGTGCAGTTTTGGTCTCCTTATTTAAGGAAGGATATACTTGCATTAGATGCAGTTCAGAGAAGGTTCACGAGGTTGTTTCCTGAGATGAAGGGGTTGTCTTATGAAGAAAGGTTGAGCAGGTTGGGCTTGTACACATTGAAGTTCAGAAGAATGAGAGGTGATCTTATTGAAACGTACAAGATTCTGAGGGGCTTGACAGGGTAGATGCAGCGAGGAAGTTTCCCCTCCTGGGGGATTCTAAAACTAGGGGTCATTGTTTCAGAATAAGGGGTCGCCCATTTAAAATGGAAACGAGGAGGAATTTCTTCTCTCAGAGGGTTGTGAATCTTTGGAATTCTCTACCCCGGAGAGCTGTGGAGACTGGATCATTGAATGTATTTAAGGTGGAGATAGACAGATTTTTGAGTGATTAGGGAGTCAAGGATTATGGGGAGCGGGCAGGGAAGTGGAGTTGAGGTCAAGATCAGATCAGCTATGATATTAAATGGCGGAGCAGGCTCGAGGGGCCAAATGGCCTATTCCTGCTCCTTCTTCTTATGTTCTTATGAAAGAAGAAAAAAGGAAAGCCTTGCATTTATATAGCGCCTTTCACGACCACCGGGCATCCCAAAGCGCTTTACAGCCAATGAAGTACTTTTGAAATGTCGTCACTGTTGTAATGTGGGACACCCAGAGCTTGGTTTGCTTTTTTTATGCCCTGTGTCGCTACTTTTAATGACTTGTGAATCTGAACTCCGAGATCCCTTTGCACCTCTACCCAATTAGACGTTTCTTTGAAGGAGTAGGTTGTCTCTTTATTCCTCCTACTAAAATGCACCACCTCACAATTACCTGTATTGAAATTCATTTGCCATTTGCATGCCCATTCTGCAAGGTTATTAATGTGTTCTTTTATTTTGTGTTCCTGATAATCATATCCCTGAACCCCACATACCCACTTTCTCACCATATCACAGGATTATAGGAACAGGAGGAGGCCATTCAGCCCCTTCAGCCTGCTCCGCCATTCAATGAGAACATGCTTGATCTGTATCTCAACTCTATCTACCCACCTTTTATACCCGTACCCAACAAAAATATATCAATCTTAGTCTTGAAAGCTGCAATTGTCAGCATCCCTCAGCACCCCCAGCCTTTCGATCGAGCAAGTTCCACATTTCCACCACCCTTTGTGTGACAAGTGCTTCCTGATTTCACTCCTGAATAGTTTAGCTCTAATTATAAGACAAAGTCTCCTCATTCTTAATTCCCCCACCAGAGGAAATAGTCTCTCAGTGTGTACTCTATTGAATCATTGGAATATTTTAAACACCCCGATTAGATTATCCTCGATCCCCTATACTCAAGGGAATACAAGTCAGGTTCATGCAACCTCTCCCCGGCTCCGGACCCACCCAACACCAGGAACACTCCCCCCACACCCAACCCACCCCGTCCCATCAGAATCCTTCCCAAATGCCGAACACCCCCAGATGTCGAGCCCCCAGCCCCTGCCACCCCGGAGCCACACCCCCTGCGACACCAACCACACCACATCCACCAACCGCCATCTGCACAGTCAACCCGTCCACCCCACTCTGAACACTCTGAACACTCCCCGCACCGAGGCACAGAGCCCCCAGGCCCGCCCCTCCAACACACTTCTCCCCCCCAGACCTCCGCTGCAATGTGGCCCCTCCTGTCCCCCGCCCTGGGTTTCTCCGCTCCCCCCCACCTCCACCAGTCTCCCCTCCATCCCCCACCCCCGTCTCCCCTCAACTTCCCTCTGCCTCCCCGCACAGGCTCCCATCTTGGGGGCGGTAACCTTCTGGGGCAGGGAATTTTAGCCCCCAGCGAGGAAGTCCTGCTCCTCAATGGAAGCAGAGTGCAATTTCCCACACTCCACTTCCTTTGGGGGCAGTTACCGGGGCACGACTGGATGCTCCTGTGACAGTTTGAACTGGTGCTCTCCACTCTCCCATCCTGTGACAGTTGGAACTGGTGCTCTCCACTCTCTCTCCTGTGACAGTTGGAACTGGTGCTCTCCACTCTCCCATCCTGTGACAGTTGGAACTGGTGCTCTCCACTCTCTCTCCTGTGACAGTTGAAACTGGTGCTCTCCACTCTCTCTCCTGTGACAGTTTGAACTGGTGCTCTCCACTCTCTGTCCTGTGACAGTTGGAACTGGTGCTCTCCACTCTCTCTCCTGTGACAGTTGAAACTGGTGCTCTCCACTCTCTATCCTGTGACAGTTGGAACTGGTGCTCTCCACTCTCCCGTCCTGTGACAGTTGGAACTGGTGCTCTCCACTCTCTCTCCTGTGACAGTTGAAACTGGTGCTCTCCACTCTCTCTCCTGTGACAGTTGAAACTGGTGCTCTCCACTCTGTCCTGTGACAGTTGGAACTGGTGCTCTCCACTCTCCCGTCCTGTGACAGTTAGAACTGGTGCTCTCCACTCTCTCTCCTGTGACAGTTGGAACTGGTGCTCTCCACTCTCTGTCCTGTGACAGTTGGAACTGGTGCTCTCCACTCTCTCTCCTGTGACAGTTGGAACTGGTGCTCTCCACTCTCTCTCCTGTGACAGTTGAAACTGGTGCTCTCCACTCTCCCGTCCTGTGACAGTTGGAACTGGTGCTCTCCACTCTCCCGTCCTGTGACAGTTAGAGCTGGTGCTCTCCACTCTCACATCCTGTGACAGTTGGAACTGGTGCTCTCCACTCTCACATCCTGTGACAGTTAGAACTGGTGCTCTCCACTCTCCCGTCCTGTGACAGTTTGAACTGGTGCTCTCCACTCTCACATCCTGTGACAGTTAGAACTGGTGCTCTCCACTCTCCCGTCCTGTGACAGTTAGAACTGGTGCTCTCCACTCTCACATCCTGTGACAGTTAGAACTGGTGCTCTCCACTCTCCCGTCCTGTGACAGTTTGAACTGGTGCTCTCCACTCTCCCATCCTGTGACAGTTGGAACTGGTGCTCTCCACTCTCCCATCCTGTGACAGTTGGAATTGGTGCTCTCCACTCTCCCATCCTGTGACAGTTGGAATTGGTGCTCTCCATTCTCTCTCCTGTGACAGTTGGAACTGGTGCTCTCCACTCTCTCCCGTCCTGTGACAGTTAGAACTGGTGCTCACCACTCTCTGTCCTGTAACATGTATATGCATACTATAGATATACTCTCTGTGTAGTCACTGTATAGTTGAGTAAGATGGAGACTGGCTTAATGATGTACTGTCAATAAGGTTTACACTGTGTATACACTATGCTGGCACCACTAGAGGGTGCAACTGGTGGAGACTGGGGTTTCCTGCCCTAGTGGCAGGGGCTCTATAAAAGGGTAGCCACCATGCAGCTGCTTCACTCTGGAGTCACGAATAAAGGATCAAGGTCATTACAGTTTGAGTACAACACATTGCCTCGTGAAGTCATTCATAAGTACATTACAGACATAACAAGAAAGATGCCACCTCCGACAGTGCAGCGCTCCCTCAGTACTGCCCCTCCGAAAGTGCAGCACTCCCTCAGTACTGCCCCTCCGACAGTGCAGCACTCCCTCAGTACTGCCCCTCCGACAGTCAGCACTCCCTCAGTACTGCCCCTCCGACAGAGCAGCGCTCCCACAGTACTGCCCCTCCGACAGTGCAGCGCTTCCTCAGTACTGCCCCTCCGACAGTGCAGCGCTTCCTCAGTACTGCCCACCCGACAGTGCAGTAATCCTTCAGTACTGCCCCTCCGACAGTGCAGTAATCCTTCAGTACTACCCCTCCGACAGTGCAGCGCTCCCTCGGTACTGCTCCTCTGACAGTGCAGCATTCCCGCAGTACTGCCCCTCCAACAGTGCAGCGCTCCCTCAGTACTACCCTTCTGACAGTGCAGTGCTACCTCAGTAATGCCCCTCTGAGAGTAAGGCACTCCTTCAGTACTGCCCCTCCGACAGTGCAGCGCTCTTTCAGTACTGCCCCTCTGACAATGCAGCACTACCTCAGTATTGCCCTTGCGGTGGTGAGCTGCCTTCTTGAACTGCTGCAGTCCATGTGGTGAAGATACTCCCACAGTGCTGTTCGGGTGGGAGTTCCAGGATTTTGACCAAGCAATGATGAAGGAACGACGATATATTTTAAAGTCAGGATGGTGTGTGACTTGGAAGTGAGCTTATGGTGATGTGATCGGGGCCCAGGAGAGACGTGAGTTCAGCGCCCAGAAGAGGCGAGGGCCCAGGGGCAGCACAGGCCAGCTCACACTGCGATATGTGTGCGCACTAGGTCCGTACAGTAGAGCTGGTCTCCAGTCGTCCTGGTTAACCCTTGCCACTGGACCAAGACCTAGCTCTGTCACGCCTGTGTGGTGGCTGGTGTGCAACGGCCACCACACATTAAAATAATCCATGCACAGGCATCTTCCACATGTAGTTTGGGATCTGGAATATTAGGTCCTTCATTGAAACACCTGCGAATCATTCCTTTTTGGTGTGGAAGTAGGTCATCCTCGATGTGGGGGACCACCTAAGAAAAAGACGCCCTCAGTACTGCCCCTCTGACAGAGCAGCACTCTCTCAGTACTGCCCCTCTGATAGTGCAGCACTCCCTCAGTACTGCCCCTCCAACGTTACAGCACTCCCTCAATACTGCCCCTCTGACAGTGCGGCACTCCCTCAGTACTGCCACTCCAACAGTGCGGCACTCCTTCCGTACTGCCCCTCCGACAGTACGGCACTCCCTCAGTACTGCCCCTCCAACATTACAGCACCCCCTCAGTACTGCCCTCCGACAGTGCAGCACTCCCTCAGTACTGCCCCTCTGACAATGCGGCACTCCCTCAGTACTGCCACTCCAACAGTGCGGCACTCCTTCAGTACTGCTCCTCCGACAGTACGGCACTCCCTCAGTACTGCTCCCTCCGACAGTGCGCACTCCCTCAGTACTGCCCCTCCGACAGTGCAGCACTCCCACAGTACTGCCCCTCCGACAGTGCAGTAATCCTTCAGTACTGCCCCTCCGACAGTGCAGCGTTCCCGCAGTACTGCCCCTCCAACAGTGCAGCGCTTCCTCAGTACTACCCTTCTGACAGTGCAGTGCTACCTCAGTAATGCCCCTCTGAGAGTAAGGCACTCCTTCAGTACTGCCCCTCCGACAGTGCAGTGCTCTTTCAGTATTGCCCCTCTGATAGTGCAGCACTCCCTCAATACTGCCGCTCCAACAGTACAGCACTCCCTCAGTACTGCCCCACCGACAGTGCAGCACTCCCTCAGTACTGCCCCTCTGACAGTGCGGCACTCCCTCAGTACTGCCCCTCCCACAGTGCAGCACACCCTCAGTACTGCCGCTCCGACAGTGTAGCACACCCTCAGTACTGCCCCTCCCACAGTGCTGCACTCCCTCAGTACTGCCCCTCCGACAGTGCAGCACTCCCTCAGTACTGCCCCTCCCACAATGCTGCACTCCCTCAGTACTGCCCCCCCGACAGTGCAGCACTCCCTCAGTACAGCCCCTCCCACAGTGCAGCACTCTCTCAGTACTGCCCCTCCGACAGTGCGTCACTCCCTCAGTACTGCCCCTCTGACAGTGCAGCGCTCCCTCAGTACTGCCCCTCCGACAGTGCAGCACTCCCTCAGTACTGCCCCTCCGACAGTGCAGCACACCCTCAGTACTGCCCCTCCGACAGTGCAGCACTCCATCAGTACTGCCCCTCCGACAGTGCAGCACTCCCTCAGTACTGACCCTCCCACAGTGCGGCACTCCCTCAGTACTGCCCCTCCCACAGTGCGGCACTCCCTCAGTACTGCCCCTCCGACAGTGTAGCAATCGCTAATACTGCACCGAATCACTGATAATGATTCTAAATGTATTTTTTCTGCCAAATTCCAGTACACACCAGGCACTTACTGTGCATTGCTACTAATTTATTAATAGCTTGTTTCCAAGGCAACCCTGAGTCTGCTGATTATAGCAGAGAATCACTTCAATGCAATGTATCTGAATAATCCAGTAACTGATATAGATTGTTCCGGAATCATTCGTGTACACGTGCCCACACATCAGAGGAACAGGCTGCTTCTGGTGTTTCTGGTTAATTGAATCTATCTCCAACTCTCAGTCCCACACATTAACCCATCACATCCTCTGATCTGGTACTTTTCCTCAATCTGTAGATATCTCCGCAACTTCGTGTCAATCAGTCACGTGTGTGGAACAAGCCCCCTGCCACAGAGCATAAACTGTGGCGATTGAGCTCGTCAAATGGATTGGGCGGGAGAGCTGGTTAGGAGCAGGATTGAGGATTGAAGAATGGGGTGGGCTGGGTGGGGTGGGGTGGGATGGGGTGGGATGGGGTGAGATAGGGTGGGATGAGATGGGATGCGATGAGTTGGCATGGGCTGTAATGAGATGGGATGGGGTGGGGTGGGGTGATGTGAGGTGGGCTGGGATGGGGTGGGGTGGGGTGGGATGGAATGGGATGGGGTGGTGTGGAGTGGGCTGGGATGGAATGAGATGGGATGGGGTGGGATGGGGTGGTGTGAGGTGGGCTGGGATGAGATGGGTGGTTGGTGTGTGGTGGGATGGCGTGGAATGGAATGAGATGGGATGGAATGAGATGGGATGGGGTGGGATGGGGTGGTGTGAGGTGGGCTGGGATGAGATGGGTGGTTGGTGTGTGGTGGGATGGAGTGGGATGGAATGAGATGGGATGGAATGAGATGGGATGGGGTGGGGTGGGGTGGTGTCGGGTGGGATGGAGTGGGATGGGATGGGTTGGGCTAGAATGAGATGGGATGGGTTGGGCTGGAACGAGTTGTTTAAGTGTGGTTTCTAAAACAAACTTTACTCCAGAACTAGGCCTGTACCCCAATCCCTGTGAGAACGTGTACAGTGGAGATCAGACATTGATATGGCACAGAAGGAGGCCACTTGGCCCATCGTGCCTGTGCTAGCTCTTTGAAAGATTTTGTCCAATTAGATCCACTTCTCCGTTCTTTCTCCAAATTCTCTTTTGAAAGTTATTATTAAATTTGCTTATTTTTTTTACAAGTGTTTGGATCAACAGTCTTTGGAATGGGGGCTTCTCATTGCACCTTGCGATCGGCCGGCATTGACAGCTGGAGATATTGATTTCCTTCATTCAACCTCTGAGCTTTAAATCAATTTATCATTTATCTAAAATTATTTAAAAGTCTATCAATTTTGTTTCAATTGAATCGATCCTGATTCTCAGTTGGTCAGTTGTTTCATTGCTGTGATGTTTAGATTCACCAATCGGCGATTGCTGGGAAATCCAAGCACAGGCACCAGAGACTGACTGATCTCCCTGGGGAAAAGTGCGGTTCTAAATGGTTTTAATATTACCACAAGAAACTTTTAAACTACTGGAAACTCAAACCTCGATGCTCTGCTCGTCCAATATCTCACTCGCCTGTCTCGGCATCTAGACAGAAATTCATCGCTGGTTCATCCCACCATCAGCTTTATCAGACCTCTGACTTTAAATCTAGTTTTTCTAACGTGTTGGTTGTCTCCTCTCTACTCCCTGTGCTGACGAATTAGCATGCCGGCAGGTCTGTGTAACTGTGTTTCCCAGTGTCCATTTGTGTGCCGTTGTGGAACCAAGCCCCTCATTTCCATTTCCTCTTTTCTCTCCCTTTCTTTTGTCTTTTTTTCTTTATCCCTCTCGACATCATGCCTCCTTTCTTTTCTCTACCCTTGCGTACTCTACCCTCACAAATCACATTTCTTCAGTACTCATCGTCTTTCCGAGTCTTCTACTTGTGCCAGTCCCGGACTTGATTCCCTCTTAAATAATTCCAGTTTCCCTCGGTGCCTCTCTTGGCATCCTCTGAAAGGCCCTCAAGGCACTCATTGCTGCCTCCTAGCTAGCAACAACCCAAATTGCATGACCTTACTCTCTCTCTGCCCTCCCTGCCTCAAGTGCCTGCTGTGAGCTAATCTCGCTGACCTCCTCCCTGTCCCTCCTTGCTCTGCCCCTCTGGACTATGCCAGTAAATTGGATATCATCGCCCCTCTCCGCATTTCCCTTCAAATTCCCTTTGTCATCCATGAACTTATTGTGGATGATCACATTGACATCGTGGCTTTGACGGAGCCATGGTTGAGAGAGGTGATGACACCGTTCCCCTAAATGAAGTTTCCCCGCCGGCTATCCTTTCCACCATTTGCCCCGCCCAAACCACCGTGGTGGTGGAGAAGCTCTTGCTCTGGCTCACCTTGGTCTGTCTCCCTACTCCTCCAGCAACATCTCCTCCTTTGAGCATTCGCCTTGTTCCACCCCTCACATCTCTCTCTTAAAATAATTATTCTGTATCACCCACCCAAATACCACTCCAATTTTCTAAGCGATACCTTCTCTGCTTTCCTCCCTCTGCCTTTCTACACCGAGCAACTTCTCATCCTCAGTGATTTCAACCTCCACCTCGCCTCATCTTGCTCCCTCTCCTGAGTTCCCTGCCCTCCTTTCCTCCTTTAATCTCTCCCTTCTTGTTAACTCCCCCACCCATATACACATCTCTTCATCCCCCCCCTCCCAACCCCCCATCGATCTTATCATCTCTCGCGTAGCCTCGCGATCCCCTCCGTAACCATCACTGATAAGGCAATCTCCGACCATATCCTTATATTTCTCCCTACCCATATTCCCCTTCCCCCTACCAACCCCACTTCTTTCTGTATCTGCCCTTGGAAAAAGACTCTCCCGCAAGTCCCTTACAACTGCACTTTCTCATTCCTAACTATCTAGCCTTTGGCTTACAATTCTCCATGGCATCTCTGCAGTTACTGACTTACTAAATCACACCCTCCCCACCACCTTTGATGCCCTTGTCACCACTAAAATCATTACACGATCTTACCCTAGTCATTCCCCCCGGTGTACCCCTCACTTCCACTCCCTTAAGTCCAAGGGACGCAGACTTGAACGTCTTTGGTGGACAACTGGTCTAATCATCCATCACCAGATTTGGCTCGATCATATAAAGCATTACCGGGTCCTGCTCTCCATCACTAAAACCATCCACTATTCTAAGATCATCCAGGTTGTCAAAGATAACACCAGGCTTCTATACTCCACCACAAACTGTCTCCTCAAACCACCCTCCCCTGCCTCCTCCTCCCTCACCTCCAACAGCAAGTGAGATCGAGAACATCCGTTCAGCTGCCTCTGCTTTCAGTTCCCTCCCTCCCCCGAACCCACCGGGCCGAATTTCCTCTCAGTTTCCCGCCCTGCCCTAGCCCTAGCCCTGAATTTGCTTATTTTGCTACTTTCCCTCCTATCTCCACTCTTGGCCTCTCTAAGCTCATCTTGTCCATGAGACCGACCTCCTGCTCTTGCGACCCTATTATTACCAAACTGCTGACCACACAACTTCCTTTTTTGGCTCCCATGTTAATGGATATTGTAAACGGTTCTCCCTTCTCAGGTACTGTCCCCATCTATTTCAAATCTTCCATCATCGCCCCTCAAAAAAACAACCCTTGACCCCTCCATCCTTGCAAACTACCGCCCCATCTCCAACCTCCCTTTCCTCTCCAAAGTCCTTGAATGTGTTGTCGCCTCCCAAATCCATACGCATCTTTTCCAGAACTCCTTGTTTGAATCCCTCCAATCAGTTTTCCGTCACTGCCACTGTACCAAAACGTCTCTTACCAAGGTCACAATTGACATCCTAATTGAATGTGACAGGAAAGGAAAGTTATTCCTTCCCGTCCTTCTCGACTTGTCTGCAGCCTTTGACACAGTTCCCCACCAATCCTCCCTTTCAGGCAGTGCATTCTAGATCATAGTAACTCGCAACGTGAAAAAGTTCTCCTCATCTCCCCTCTGGTTGTTTTGTCAATCATCTTAAATCTGCGTTCTCTGGTCACCGATCCTTCAGCCAGTAGAAACAATTTCCCCTTATTTACTCTATCAAAATCCATCGTAATCTTGACCGCCTCTGTCAAATCTCCTCTTAACCATCTCTGCTCCAAGGAGAACAACCCCAGCTTCTCCAGTCTCTCCACATAACTGAAGTCCCTCATCCCTGGTAGCATTCTGGTAAATCTCCTCTGCACCCTCTCCAAGGCTTTGACATTCTTCCTAAAATGTGATGCCCAGAATTGGACACAATACTCCAGCTGGGGCTTAACCAGTGTTTTATAAAAGTTCATCATAACTTCCTAACTTAAGTGCTATGTTGTCTTAGACTGGGATTCTTTGCCAGCCCTGACTTGTGCAGTGGGGAACTGCTTTACTCTAGAAGGTATGTTCCAAGTTTGCTTAGTAAAACCTTGCTGAGTTGCAGAATCTGTATCATAAATCCTTTACATAAATTGTCAACATCGGGGTCCCAGGGGGATCCAGGGCTATGAGGAAAGAGAGGAGGAGTGGGACTAATTGGATAGCTCTTCTCCTCCTATGCTGTCCAATTGTATGATTCTAGTTAACCTGGAGGCTGAGGAGGAGGAGTGAAGGAGCGAGGATTTCACCACTGGCCAGTTGGCTGGACCAACACCTACCCCTCAGGCTCCGTGTGTGGATAGTGGAGATTCACCTTGAGTGGTTCGAGGGTCAGGAGGCAACCCTTCAGTAAAGTGTATGCGAGCAAGTTATGTCGCAGGCCTCAAGCAGATGGACAGCCCACCCTGACTCAGGTAGAGCACTGCCAATGGCCGAGAATGTCACCACTGGATGGCACCACTGGATGTCACCACTAGATGTCACCACTTGCTGTCACCACTGGATGACAGCACTGGATGCCGCCACTAGATGTCATCACTGGATATCACCTCTGGATGTCACATCTGGATGTCACCACTGGATGTCATCACTGGCTGTCAACACTGGATGTCACCACTGGATGTCACCACTAGATGTCATCACTGGATGTCTCCTCTGGATGGCACCACTGGATGTTACCACTAGATGTCACCACTTGCTGTCACCACTGGATGTCACCACTAGATGCCATCACTGGATATCACCTCTGGATGTCACCACTGGATGTCACCACTGGATGTCATCGCTGGCTGTCGACACTGGATGTCACCACTGGATGTCACCACTAGATGTCATCACTGGATGTCTCCTCTGGATGGCACCACTGGATGTCAATACTGGATGTGAACACAGAATGTCACCACTGGATGTCACCACTGGATGCCACCAATGCCCCCAATTTCTACACATCAGGATCCTTTCAGCTGCCCACAGGAGCATTGCTAACATCAGCTGTGCCAGCCGTGGCTCAATGGTTGACACCGTCACCTCGGGGTCAGAAGGTCGTGGGTCCAAGTCCTACTCCAGAGGTTTGACTATGTAATCCAGGCTGACACTCTAATGCAGCACTGAGGTAGTGCTGCATTGTCGGAGGAGCCATCTTTCGGATGAGAAGCCCGTCAGCTCTCTCAGCGGAATGCAGAAGAACCCACAGCAATACTTGAAGAACAGTGTTTATCCCTCAAACAACACCTAAAAAGAGATAATCTGGTCATTTATTTAATTGCTGTTTGCGGGATCTTGCTGTGCATAAAATGGCTATCACGCTTCCTACATTACATCAGAACATAAGGAAAAGGAGCAGGAGTAGGTCACCTGGCCCCTCGAGCTTGCTCCACCATTCAATAAGATCTTGGCTGATCTGATCTTGGGCTCAGCTCCACTTCCCTGCCCGCTCCCCATAACCCTTTATTCCCTTATCGATCAAAAATCTGTCTATCTCCGCCTTAAATATATTCAGTGACCTAGCCTCCACAGCTATCTGGGACGGAGAATTCCATAGATTTACAACCCTCTGAGAGAAGAAATTCCTCCTCATCTCAGTTTTAAATAGGCGGCCCCTTATTCTGAGACTATGTCCCTGAGTTTTAGTTTCCCCTATGAGTGGAACTATCCTCTCTGCATCCAACTTATCGAACCCCCTCATTATCTTATATGTTTCGATAAGATCACCTCTCATTCTTCTGAACTCCAATGAGAATACGCCCAACCTACTCAACCTATCTTCATAAGTCAATCCCCTCATTTTCGCAATCAACCGAATGAAACTTCTCTGAACAGCCTCCAATGCAAGTAAATACGGAGACCAAAACTGCATGCAGTACTCTAGGTTTGGCCTCACCAATACCCTGTATAGTTGCAGCAGGACTTCTCTGCTTTTATACTCTATCCCCCTTGCAATAAAGGCCAATATTCCATTTGCCTTCCTGATTACTTGCTGTACCTGCATACTAACTTTTTGTGTTTCATACACAAGGACCCCCAGGTCCTTGGGTACTGCAGCAATTTGCAATTTTTCTCCATTTAAATTATAATTTGGTTTTCTATTTTTTATGTCAAATGGATAACCTCACATTTTCCCACATTATACTCCATCTGCCAAATTTTTGCCCACTCACTGAGCCTGTCTATATCCCTTTGCAGATTTTTTGTATCCTCCTCACAATTTGCTTTCCCACCCATATTTGTATCATCAGCAAACTTGGCTACATTACACTCAGTCCCTTCATCCAAGTCAATAATACAGATTGTAAATAATTGAGGACCCAGCACTGATCCCTGCAGCACCCCACTAATTACTGTTTGCCAACTGGAAAATGACCCATTTATCCCCATTCTCTGTTTTCTGTTAGTTAGCCAATCCTCTATCCATGCTAATATATTACCCCCAACCCTGTGAACTTTGATCTTGTGCAGTAACCTTTTATGTGGCACCTTATCGAATGCCTTCTGGACGTCCAATTCCACAACATCCACTGGTTCCCCCTTATCCACCCTGTTCGTTACATCCTCAAAGAAATCCAGCAAATTTGTCAAACATGATTTCCCTTTCATAAAACCATGCTGACTCTGCTTGATTGAATTATGCTTTTCCAAATGTCCCACTACTGCTGCCTTAATAATGGACTGCAACATTTTCCCAATGACAGATATTAGGTCAACTGGTCTATAGTTTGCTGCTTTTTGTCTGCCTCCTTTTTTAAATAGGGGCATTACATTTGCAGTTTTCCAATCTGCTGGGACCTCCCCAGAATCCAGGGAACATTGGTAGATTATAACCAATACATCCACTATCTCTGCAGCCATTTCTTTTAAGATCCTAGGAACACTAGTGGGAGTTGTGTACAGACCACAAAACAGTAGTAGTTAGGTTGGGGACAGCATCAAACAAGAAGTAATGGATGTGTGCAATCAAGGTGCAGCAGTTATCATAGGCGACTTTAATCTACATATTGATTGGGCTAACCAAACTGGTAGCAATGCGGTGGAGGAGGATTTCCTGGAGTGTATTAGGGATGGTTTTCTAGACCAATATGTCGAGGAACCAACTAGAGAGCTGGCCATCCTAGACTGGGTAATGTGTAATGAGAAGGGACTAATTGGCAATGTTGTTGTGCGAGGCCCCTTGGGGAAGAGTGACCATAATATGGTAGAATTCTTTATTAAGATGGAGAGTGACACAGTTAATTTAGAAACTAGGGTCCTGAACTTAAGGAAAGGTAACTTCGATGGTATGAGGTGTGAATTGGGTAGAATAGACTGGCAAATGATACTTAAAGGGTTGACGGTGGATAAGCAATGGCAAACATTTAAAGATCACATGGATGAACTTCAACAATTGTACATCCCTGTCTGGAGTAAAAATAAAACATGGAAGGTGGTTCAACCATGGCTAACAAGGGAAATAAAGGATAGTGTTAAATCCAAGGAAGAGGCATATAAATTGGCCAGAAAAAACAGCAAACCTGAGGACTGGAAGAAATTTAGAATTCAGCAGAGGAGGACTAAGGGTTTAATTAAGAGGGGGAAAATAGAGTATGAGAGGAAGCTTGCCGGGCACATAAAAACTGACTGCAAAAGCTTCTATAGATATGTGAAGAGAAAAAGATTAGTGAAGACAGATGTAGGTCCCTTGCAGTCGGAGTCAGGTGAATTTATAATGGGGAATAAAGAAATGGAAGACCAATTGAACAAATGCTTTGGTTCTATCTTCACGAAGGAAGACACAAATAACCTTCCAGATGTACTAGGGGACCGAGGGTCCAGTGAGAAGGAGGAACTGAAGGATATCCTTATTAGGTGGGAAATTGTGTTGGGGAAATTGATGGGATTGAAGGCCAATAAATCCCCTGGGGCCTGATAGTCTGCATCCCATAGTCCTTAAGGAAGTGGCCTTAGAAATAGTGGATGCATTGGTGATCATTTTCCAACAGTCTATCAACTCTGGATCAGTTCCTATGGACTGGAGGGTAGCTAATGTAACACCACTTTTTAAAAGAGGAGGGAGAGGGAAAACAGGTAATTATAGAACAGTTAGCCTGACATCAGTAGTGGGAAAATGTTGGAATGAATCATTAAGGATGAAATAGCAGTGCATTTGGAAAGTAGTGACAGGATTGGACCAAGTCAGCATTGATTTATGAAAGGTAAATCATGCTTGACGAATCTTCTGGAATTTTTTGAGGATGTAACTAGCAGAGTGGACAAGGGGGAACCAGTGGATGTGGTGTATGTGGACTTTCAAAAGGATTTTGACAAGGTCCCACACAAGAGATTGATGTGCAAAATCAAAACGCATGATATTGGGGTAATGTACTGATGTGCATAGAGAACTGGTTGGCAGACAGGAAGCAGACAGTCGGGATAAACGGGTCCTTTTCAGAATGGCAGGCAGTGACTAGTGGAGTGCCGTAGGGCTCAGTACTGGGACTCCAGCTCTTTACAACATTCATTAATGATTTAGATGAAGGAATTGAGTGTAATATCTCCAAGTTTGCAGATGACACTAAGCTGGGTGGCAGTGCGAGCTGTGAGGAGGATGCTAAGAGGCGGCAGGGTGACTTGGACAGGTTAGGTGAGTGGGCAAATGCATGGCAGATGCAGTATAATGTGGATAAATGTGGGGTTATCCACTTTGGGGGCAAAACCACGAAGGCAGAATATTATTTGAATGGCGGCAGATTAGGAAAAGGGATGGTGCAACAAGACGAGGGTGTCATGGTTCATCAGACATTGAAAGTTGGCATGCAGGTACAGCAGGCAGTGAAGAAGGCAAATGGTATGTTGGTCTTCATCGCTAGGGGATTTGAGTATAGGAGCAGGGGGGTCTTACTGCAGTTGTACAGGGCCTTAGTGAGGTCTCACCTGGAATATTGTGCTCAGTTTTGGTCTCCTAATCTGAGGAAGGAAGTTCTTGCTATTGAGGGAGTGCAGCGAAGGTTCACCAGACTGATTCCAGGGATGGCTGGACTAACATATGAGGAGAGACTGGATCAACTGGGCCTTTATACATTGGAGTTTAGAAGGATGAGAGGGGATCTCATAGAAACGTATAAGATTGTGACGGGATGGGACTGGACAGGTTAGATGCGGGAAGAATGTTCCCGATGTTGAGAAAGTCCAGAACCAGGGGACACAGTCTTAAGATATTACGTAGGCCATTTAGGACTGAGATGAGGAGAAACTTCTTCACTCAGAGAGTTGTTAACCTGTGGAATTCCCTGCTGCAGTGAGTTGTTGATGCCAGTTCATTGGATATATTCAAGAGGGAGTTAGATATGGCCCTTACGGCTAAAGGGATCAAGTGGTATGGAGAGAAATCAGGAAAGGTGTACTGAGGGAATGATCAACCATGATCTTATTGAATGGTGGTGCAGGCTCGAAGGGCCGAATGGCCTATTCCTGCACCTATTTTCTAAGTTTCTATGTTTCCATGTAAGCCATCAGGTCCAGGGGACTTGTCCGCCTTTAGTCCCATTATTTTACCGAGTACTACTTCATTAGTGATAGTGATTGTATTAAGTTCCTCCTTCCCTACAGCCCCTTGTTTATTCACTAATGGAATGTTTTTAGTGTCTTCTACCGTGAAGACCGATACAAAATATTTGTTCAACATCTCTGCCATTTCCCCGTTCTCCATTATTAATTCCCCAGTCTCATCCTCCAGGGGACCAACATTTACTTTAGCCACTCTTTTCCTTTTTATGTACCTGTAGAAACTCTTACTATCTGTTTTTATATTTCGCGCTAGTTTACTTTCATAATCTATCTTCCCTCTCTTTATCATTGTTTTAGTCATTCATTGTTGGATTTTAAAAGTTTCCCAACCTTCTGGCCTCCTACTAGTCTTGACCACATTGTATGCCCTTATTTTCAACTTGATACCATCCCTTATTTCCTTAATTAGCCACGGATGGATATCCCTTCTCTTACAGTCTTTCCTTCTCATTGGGATATATTTTTGTTGCGAGTTCTAAATATCTCTTAAATGTCTGCCACTGCTCATCAACCGTCCCATACTTTAATCTATTTTGCCAGTCCACTTTAGCCAACTCTGCTAACTTACAACAACGATTACACTTCATTGGCTTTAAAGCACTTTGGGACATCCTGAGGTTGTCAAAGGTGCTATATAATTGCAACGCTTTCTGACAGTCTGCCATCTATAATTGTATACTAAATCTACCATCTGCCCTACAGAGTGAGCCAAACACTAGGGTACATTGGCCAGTGCCAACTCTTAACTCTTATTTCTCCCCTTCCTTCCTTGGGACTATGAGCACAAGGCATTCGGCAGCACTTTCTCTGCTAAGTGCTATCAAATATTAATTCCCTGCTATCCTTCCTCAGCACTGTAAGTGTGTGATACAAGCCCATCAGAGTCTAGCATGGACTGACAGGTCTGGGGATGTCCCAAGTGGAAGGGGACTGATGTATGGAAATGGAGCCTGGCTCTCACTGACAGCACATATCACACTCCTTACCCTGGGAACAAAGGGCTTTGCTGCAATTGGTCACTCCGTCTACAGATGATGGACAACATAATCACACCCAGTGGGAAAAGGATCCTTGCGGAAAATGTGTACAAAGTCCAGGTGGGCACAAAATATCCCACAGCACAATTCGAATAAGAGCAGGGAGTTCTCCTGGGTGTCCTGGACAATATTTATTGCTCAACCAACATGACTAAAACAGATTATCTGGTCAGTTATCTTTGTAGGATCTAGTTGAGTAAAAATTGGTTGTTCCATTTCCTACATTACAACCATGACTACACTTCAGAAAAGTACTTCATTGGCTATAAAGCGCTTTGGAAAATCCTGAGGTTGTGAAAGGTGCTATAGAAATGCAAATCTATATTTCTTCCTCCCTCCCTTCCTTCCTCCCTCCCTCCCTTCCTCCCTCCCGTCCTCCCTCCCTCCCTTCCTTTTTCCCTTCCTCCCTTCCTCCCTGCCTCCCTTCCTCACTCCCTCACTCCCTTCCTCCCTCACTTCCTTCCTCCCTCCCTTCCTCCCTCCCTTCCTCCCTCCCTTCCTCCCTCTCTCCCTTCCTTCCTCCCTCTCTCCCTTCCTCCCTCCCTTCCTCCCCCTCCTTTTCTTCCTTCCTTCCTTCCTCCCTCCCTTCCTTCCTCCCCCCTCATTTTCTTCCTTCCTTTCTTCCTTCCTTCCTTCCTCCCTCCCTTCCTTCCTCCCCCCCTCCCTCCCTCCTTCCCTCTCTCCCTCCCTCTCTCCCATCCGCCCTCCCTCCCTCTCTCCCATCCGCCCTCCCTCCCTCCCTTTGCTTGCCTTCCTCCCTCCCTTCCTCCCTCCCTCCCTCTTTCCCTCTTTCCATCTTTCCCTCTCTTCTGTAGGTGGTTTGCCTTGGTGGTTTCGAATCAGCCCAGCCTACGGTTCTAGACATGAAAATTATTTGGGGGAACAGAAAACTGAACCAGAGACAGGTCTTTCAAACTCAACTGTACAATACTTTATTCGGTTCCACATACACAAACACACACACACACACACGCACACACACACGCACACACACACACACACGCACCAGTAAAAGTAACACCTGGTGGCGTAAAGGAAACAGTACAACAGTACAAAAACTGGCCCATCCTAACAGGCCCCTGTCGTAAATTGAGACAACTAAGAAAACAACACACGATGGTAATATACAGGGTATAACTGGATTTGTCCAACAAATCCCACCTTACTTACGCAGCACCTCCCCACTAAACCCCTAAGGCTTGGTTTGGGACACACGACACCCCCTCACTCTCGATTTAGTCGTCTTAATGGTGCGTGGGCTTGGATAATACTCACCCAAGTTATTGGCTTACTCGCTGCTTCTTCCTTGGGGAAATCTGTCTCTTCCGATTCCGTGCCGCCATTGCAGCATTCAGGCCCTGGTCTCGAGGGTCCGTCCGAAGGTAGAATAGCGAGGATCTTGGTCCCTCATTGATGGGTTTCCTCTCCAGCCCGGATGGAGTGCACAGTTCTTGAAACGAAGAGAGAAGTGAAAGAAATGGCAGCAAACTGCCTTCTCTTATACGTTGCAGTCCATGCTTTTTCCTGCAAAAATAGAGTAGTTCCTTTGTCTGGGGTGATTACATCGGATTACATCGGATATACGGCACAGAAACAGGCCATTCGGCCCAACCAGTCCATGTCAGTGTTTATGCTCCACTCGAATCTCCTCCCGTCTTTCCTCATCTAAATCTATCAGCATAACCCTCTATTCCCTTCTCCCTCATATACTTGTCTAACCTCCCCTTAAATGTATCTATACTATTCGCTTCAACCGCCCCCTGTGGTAGCGAGTTCCACATTCTCACCACTCTTCGGGTAAAGAACTTTCTTCTGAATTCCCGATTGGATTTCTTGGTGACTATTTTATATTGATGGCCTCTAGTTATGCTCTTCCCCACAAGTGGAAACATTCTCTCTGTATCCATTCTATTGAAATCTTTCATAATTTTAAAGACCTTTATTAGGTCACCCCTCTTTTTTCGAGAGAAAAGAGACCCAGCCTGCTCATCCTTTCCTGATATGTATACCCTCACATTTCTGGTACCATTCTTCTAAATCTGCTCTGCGCCCTCTCCAGTGCCTCTATATCTTTTTTATAATATGGCGATCAGAACTGTACGCAGTACCCCAAGTGTGGTCTAACCAAGGTTTGATACAGGTTCAGCATAACTTCACTTCAATTCTGTTATATATGTGGACTTGCATTTACTCTGTACAGCCACCAGAGGGCTCATCCCCTGGAGTCCCAAGGGATCTCATAATCTCTTGGGAGCACAGGTATTTAAGGAGGCTTCACAGGTTGGCGAGGCACTCTGGAGACCTGCAATAAAAGACTACGGTCACACTTTACTTTGAGCTCACAGTGTTCAGTCTGACTCTTTCTCCATACACAACAACTGGTGACGAGATACAGATAGCGAACCCAAAGATGCAGAGAACAGTGGACATCCTGGATAAATTTTCGGAGGGAGATGATTGGGAAACGTTTGTGGAGCGACTCGACCAATAATTCGTGGCCAATGAGCTAGATGGGTAAGAGACCGCTGCCAAACGAAGGGCGATCCTCCTCACCGTCTGTGGGGCATCAACGTATGGCCTCATGAAGAATCTGCTCACTCCAGCGAAACCCAAGGAGAAATCGTATGACAATTTGTGCACATTGGTCCAAGAGCATTTGAACCCGAAGGAAAGCGTTCTGATGGCAAGGCACCGGTTCTACACCTACAAAAGGTCTGAAGGCCAGGAAGTGGCGAGTTATGTCGCCGAACTAAGATGCCTTGCAGGACATGGCGAATTTGAAGGCCATTTGGAGCACATGCTCAGAGACTTTTTCGTACTTGGCATGGGCCATGAAACCATACTTCGCAAACTTTTGACTGTAGAGACCCCAACCTTGAGTAAGGCCATAGCGATAGCCCAGGCATTCATTGCCACCAATGACAATACGAAGCAAATCTCTCAGCACACAGGTGCTGCTACAAGTACTGTGAACAAAGTGATGTTGTTTTCGAATCGTAACGTACAGGGCAGGTCACACATACCTGCAGCTGCACGCCCACAGATGACTCAGAGTCCACCATCAAGGGTGATGAATGCAAAGCCATTAATACCTTGTTGGCGCTGCGGGGGTGATCATCGTTTCCATTCATGCCGATTCAAAGAGTATGTTTGCAAGGGCTGTGGAACAATGGGACTCAACGAGTGTGCAGGCGAGCTGGAAAGCCTGTTAAACCTGCAAACCACCATGTTGCAGAGGAGGACAGAGCCACGGAGGATCACAATGAATCAGAGCCTCGGATCGAGGAGGCAGAGGTACATGGGGTGCACACATTCACCATGAATTGTCCCCCGATAATGCTGAATGTTGAACTAAATGAACTCCCAGTGTCAATGGAGCTGGACATGGGCGTGAGCCAGTCCATCATGGGCAAAAAGACTTTTGAAAGGTTGTGGTGCAACAAAGCCTCAAGGCCAGTCTTAACTCCAGTTCGCACGAAACAAAGAACTTACACAAAAGAACTGTTGCAGCAGGACTTCTCTGCTTTTATACTTTATCCCCCTTGCAATAAAGGCCAATATTCCATTTGCCTTCCTGATTACTTGCTGTACCTGCATACTAACTTTTTGTGTTTCATACACAAGGACCCCCAGGTCCTTGGGTACTGCAGCAATTTGCAATTTTTCTCCATTTAAATTATAATTTGGTTTTCTATTTTTTGTGTCAAATGGATAACCTCACATTTTCCCACATTATACCCCATCTGCCAAATTTTTGCCCACTCACTGAGCCTGTCTATATCCCTTTGCAGATTTTTTGTATCCTCCTCACAATTTGCTTTCCCACCCATATTTGTATCATCAGCAAACTTGGCTACATTACACTCAGTCCCTTCATCCAAGTCAATAATACAGATTGTAAATAATTGAGGACCCAGCACTGATCCCTGCAGCACCCCACTAATTACTGTTTGCCAACTGGAAAATGACCCATTTATCTCCATTCTCTGTTTTCTGTTAGTTAGCCAATCCTCTATCCATGCTAATATATTACCCCCAACCCTGTGAACTTTGATCTTGTGCAGTAACCTTTTATGTGGCACCTTATCGAATGCCTTCTGGACGTCCAATTCCACAACATCCACTAGTTCCCCCTTATCCACCCTGTTCGTTACATCCTCAAAGAAATCCAGCAAATTTGTCAAACATGATTTCCCTTTCATAAAACCATGCTGACTCTGCTTGATTGAATTATGCTTTTCCAAATGTCCCGCTACTGCTGCCTTAATAATGGACTGCAACATTTTCCCAATGACAAATATTAGGTCAACTGGTCTATAGTTTGCTGCTTTTTGTCTGCCTCCTTTTTTAAATAGGGGCATTACATTTGCAGTTTTCCAATCTGCTGGGACCTCCCCAGAATCCAGGGAACATTGGTAGATTATAACCAATACATCCACTATCTCTGCAGCCATTTCTTTTAAGATCCTAGGAACACTAGTGGGAGTTGTGTACAGACCACAAAACAGTAGTAGTTAGGTTGGGGACAGCATCAAACAAGAAGTAATGGATGTGTGCAATCAAGGTGCAGCAGTTATCATAGGCGACTTTAATCTACATATTGATTGGGCTAACCAAACTGGTAGCAATGCGGTGGAGGAGGATTTCCTGGAGTGTATTAGGGATGGTTTTCTAGACCAATATGTCGAGGAACCAACTAGAGAGCTGGCCATCCTAGACTGGGTAATGTGTAATGAGAAGGGACTAATTGGCAATCTTGTTGTGCGAGGCCCCTTGGGGAAGAGTGACCATAATATGGTAGAATTCTTTATTAAGATGGAGAGTGACACAGTTAATTTAGAAACTAGGGTCCTGAACTTAAGGAAAGGTAACTTCGATGGTATGAGGTGTGAATTGGGTAGAATAGACTGGCAAATGATACTTAAAGGGTTGACGGTGGATAAGCAATGGCAAACATTTAAAGATCACATGGATGAACTTCAACAATTGTACATCCCTGTCTGGAGTAAAAATAAAACATGGAAGGTGGTTCAACCATGGCTAACAAGGGAAATAAAGGATAGTGTTAAATCCAAGGAAGAGGCATATAAATTGGCCAGAAAAAACAGCAAACCTGAGGACTGGAAGAAATTTAGAATTCAGCAGAGGAGGACTAAGGGTTTAATTAAGAGGGGGAAAATAGAGTATGAGAGGAAGCTTGCCGGGCACATAAAAACTGACTGCAAAAGCTTCTATAGATATGTGAAGAGAAAAAGATTAGTAAAGACAAATGTAGGTCCCTTGCAGTCGGATTCAGGTGAATTTATAATGGGGAACAAAGAAATGGCAGACCAATTGAACAAATGCTTTGGTTCTATCTTCACGAAGGAAGACACAAATAACCTTCCGGATGTACTAGCGGACCGAGGGTCTAGTGAGAAGGAGGAACTGAAGGATATCCTTATTAGGTGGAAAATTGTGTTGGGGAAATTGATGGGATTGAAGGCCAATAAATCCCCCGGGGCCTGATAGTCTGCATCCCAGAGTCCTTAAGGAAGTGGCCCTAGAAATAGTGGATGCATTGGTGATCATTTTCCAACAGTCTATCAACTCTGGATCAGTTCCTATGGGCTGGAGGGTAGCTAATGTAACACCACTTTTTAAAAGAGGAGGGAGAGGGAAAACAAGTAATTATAGACCGGTTAGCCTGACATCAGTAGTGGGGAAAATGTTGGAATCAATTATTAAGGATGAAATAGCAGTGCATTTGGAAAGCAGTGACAGGATTGGACCAAGTCAGCATGGATTTATGAAAGGGAAATCATGCTTGACGAATCTTCTGGAATTTTTTGAGGATATAACTAGCAGAGTGGACAAGGGGGAACCAGTGGATGTGGTGTATTTGGACTTTCAAAAGGATTTTGACAAGGTCCCACACAAGAGATTGATGTGCAAAATCAAAGCGCATGATATTGGGGTAATGTACTGATGTGGATAGAGAACTGGTTGGCAGACAGGAAACAGACAGTCGGGATAAACGGGTCCTTTTCAGAATGGCAGGCAGTGACTAGTGGAGTGCCGTAGGGCTCAGTACTGGGACTCCAGTTCTTTACAATATACATTAATGATTGAGATGAAAGAATTGAGTGTAATATCTCCAAGTTTGCAGATGACACTAAGCTGGGTGGCAGTGCGAGCTGTGAGGAGGATGCTAAGAGGCGGCAGGGTGACTTGGACAGGTTAGGTGAGTGGGCAAATGCATGGCAGATGCAGTATAATGTGGATAAATGTGGGGTTATCCACTTTGGAGGCAAAACCACGAAGGCAGAATATTATTTGAATGGCGGCAGATTAGGAAAAGGGATGGTGCAACAAGACGAGGGTGTCATGGTTCATCAGACATTGAAAGTTGGCATGCAGGCACAGCAGGCAGTGAAGAAGGCAAATGGTATGTTGGTCTTCATCGCTAGGGGATTTGAGTATAGGAGCAGGGAGGTCTTACTGCAGTTGTACAGGGCCTTAGTGAGGCCTCACCTGGAATATTGTGCTCAGTTTTGGTCTCCTAATCTGAGGAAGGACGTTCTTGCTATTGAGGGAGTGCAGCGAAGGTTCACCAGACTGATTCCAGGGATGGCTGGACTGACATATGAGGAGAGACTGGATCAACTGAGCCTTTATACAATGGAGTTTAGATGGATGAGAGGGGATCTCATAGAAACGTATAAGATTGTGACGGGACGGGACTGGACAGGTTAGATGCGGGAAGAATGTTCCCGATGTTGGGAAAGTCCAGAACCAGGGGACACAGTCTTAGGATATGGGGTAGGCCATTTAGGACTGAGATGAGGAGAAACTTCTTCACTCAGAGAGTTGTTAACCTGTGGAATTCCCTGCTGCAGTGAGTTGTTGATGCCAGTTCATTGGATATATTCAAGAGGGAGTTAGATATGGCCCTTACGGCTAAAGGGATCAAGTGGTATGGAGAGAAATCAGGAAAGGTGTACTGAGGGAATGATCAACCATGATCTTATTGAATGGTGGTGCAGGCTCGAAGGGCCGAATGGCCTATTCCTGCACCTATTTTCTAAGTTTCTATGTTTCCATGTAAGCCATCAGGTCCAGGGGACTTGTCCGCCTTTAGTCCCATTATTTTACCGAGTACTACTTCATTAGTGATAGTGATTGTATTAAGTTCCTCCTTCCCTACAGCCCCTTGTTTATTCACTAATGGAATGTTTTTAGTGTCTTCTACCGTGAAGACCGATACAAAATATTTGTTCAACATCTCTGCCATTTCCCCGTTCTCCATTATTAATTCCCCAGTCTCATCCTCCAGGGGACCAACATTTACTTTAGCCACTCTTTTCCTTTTTATGTACCTGTAGAAACTCTTACTATCTGTTTTTATATTTCGCGCTAGTTTACTTTCATAATCTATCTTCCCTCTCTTTATCATTGTTTTAGTCATTCATTGTTGGCTTTTAAAAGTTTCCCAACCTTCTGGCCTCCTACTAGTCTTGACCACATTGTATGCCCTTATTTTCAACTTGATACCATCCCTTATTTCCTTAATTAGCCACGGATGGATATCCCTTCTCTTACAGTCTTTCCTTCTCTTGGGATATATTTTTGTTGCGAGTTCTAAATATCTCTTAAATGTCTGCCACTGCTCATCAACCGTCCCATACTTTAATCTATTTTGCCAGTCCACTTTAGCCAACTCTGCTAACTTACAACAACGATTACACTTCATTGGCTTTAAAGCACTTTGGGACATCCTGAGGTTGTCAAAGGTGCTATATAATTGCAACGCTTTCTGACAGTCTGCCATCTATAATTGTATACTAAATCTACCATCTGCCCTACAGAGTGAGCCAAACACTAGGGTACATTGGCCAGTGCCAACTCTTAACTCTTATTTCTCCCCTTCCTTCCTTGGGACTATGAGCACAAGGCATTCGGCAGCACTTTCTCTGCTAAGTGCTATCAAATATTAATTCCCTGCTATCCTTCCTCAGCACTGTAAGTGTGTGATACAAGCCCATCAGAGTCTAGCATGGACTGACAGGTCTGGGGATGTCCCAAGTGGAAGGGGACTGATGTATGAAAATGGAGCCTGGCTCTCACTGACAGCACATATCACACTCCTTACCCTGGGAACAAAGGGCTTTGCTGCAATTGGTCACTCCGTCTACAGATGATGGACAACATAATCACACCCAGTGGGAAAAGGATCCTTGCGGAAAATGTGTACAAAGTCCAGGTGGGCACAAAATATCCCACAGCACAATTCGAATAAGAGCAGGGAGTTCTCCTGGGTGTCCTGGACAATATTTATTGCTCAACCAACATGACTAAAACAGATTATCTGGTCAGTTATCTTTGTAGGATCTAGTTGAGTGAAAATTGGTTGTTCCATTTCCTACATTACAACCATGACTACACTTCAGAAAAGTACTTCATTGGCTATAAAGCGCTTTGGAAAATCCTGAGGTTGTGAAAGGTGCTATAGAAATGCAAATCTATATTTCTTCCTCCCTCCCTCCCTCCCTCCCTCCCTCCCTTCCTTTTTCCCTTCCTGCCTCCCTTCCTCCCTCCCTTCCTCCCTTCCTCCCTCCCTCACTTCCTTCCTCCCTCCCTGCCTTCCTCCCTCCCTCCCTTCCTTCCTCCCTCCCTTCCTCCCTCCCTTCCTCCCTCCCTTCCTTTTTCCCTTCCTCCCTGCCTCCCTTCCTCCCTCCCTCCCTCACTTCCTTCCTCCCTCCCTCCCTTCCTCCCTCCCTTCCTCCCTTCCTCCCTCCCTCCCTTCCTCCCTCCCTCCCTCACTTCCTTCCTCCCTCCCTTCCTCCCTCCCTCCCTCACTTCCTTCCTCCCTTCCTTCCTCCCTCCCTTCCTCCCTCCCGTCCTCCCTCCCTTCCTCCCTTCCTCCCTCCCTCCCTTCCTCCCTCCCTTCCTCCCTTCCTCTCTCCCTCACTTCCTTCCTCCCTCCCTTCCTCCCTCTCTCCCTTCCTTCCTCCCTCTATCCCTTCCTCCCTCCCTTCCTCCCCCTCCTTTTCTTCCTTCCTTCCTTCCTTCCTCCCTCCCTTCATTCTTCCCCCCTCATTTTCTTCCTTCCTTCCTTCCTCCCTTCCTTCCTTCCTCCCTCCCTTCCTTCCTCCCCCCCTCCCTCCCCTCTCTCCCTCCCTCTCTCCCATCCGCCCTCCCTCCCTCTCTCCCATCCACCCTCCCTCCCTTCCCTCCCTTCCTCCCTCCCTCCCTCTTTCCCTCATTCCCTCTCTTCTGTAGGTGGTTTGCCTTGGTGATTTCGAATCAGCCCAGCCTACGGTTCTAGACATGAAAATTATTTGGGGGAACAGAAAACTGAACCAGAGACAGGTCTTTCAAACTCAACTGTACAATACTTTATTTGGTTCCACATACACACACACACACGCACACACACATGCACACACACACACGCACCAGTAAAAGTAACACCTGGTGGCGTAAAGGAAACAGTACAACAGTACAAAAACTGGCCCATCCTAACAGGCCTCTGTCGTAAATTGAGACAACTAAGAAAACAACACACGATGGTAATATACAGGGTATAACTGGATTTGTCCAACAAATCCCACCTTACATACGCAGCACCTCCCCACTAAACCCCTAAGGCTTGGTTTGGGACACACGACACCCCCTCACACTCGATTCGGTTGTCTTAATGGTGCGTGGGCTTGGATAATACTCACCCAAGTTATTGGCTTACTCGCTGCTTCTTCCTTGGGGAAATCTTTCTCTTCCGATTCCATGCCGCCATTGCAGCATTCAGGCCCTGGTCTCGAGGGTCCGTCCGAAGGTAGAGTAGCGAGGATCTTGGTCCCTCATTGATGGGTTTCCTCTCCAGCCCGGATGGAGTGCACAGTTCTTGAAACGAAGAGAGAAGTGAAAGAAATGGCAGCAAACTGCCTTCTCTTATACGTTGCAGTCCATGCTTTTTCCTGCAAAAATAGAGTAGTTCCTTTGTCTGGGGTGATTACATCGGATTACATCGGATATACGGCACAGAAACAGGCCATTCGGCCCAACCAGTCCATGTCAGTGTTTATGCTCCACTCGAATCTCCTCCCGTCTTTCCTCATCTAAATCTATCAGCATAACCCTCTATTCCCTTCTCCCTCATATACTTGTCTAACCTCCCCTTAAATGTATCTATACTATTCGCTTCAACCGCCCCCTGTGGTAGCGAGTTCCACATTCTCACCACTCTTCGGGTAAAGAACTTTCTTCTGAATTCCCGATTGGATTTCTTGGTGACTATTTTATATTGATGGCCTCTAGTTATGCTCTTCCCCACAAGTGGAAACATTCTCTCTGTATCCATTCTATTGAAATCTTTCATAATTTTAAAGACCTTTATTAGGTCACCCCTCTTTTTTCGAGAGAAAAGAGACCCAGCCTGCTCATCCTTTCCTGATATGTATACCCTCACATTTCTGGTACCATTCTTCTAAATCTGCTCTGCGCCCTCTCCAGTGCCTCTATATCCTTTTTATAATATGGCGATCAGAACTGTACGCAGTACCCCAAGTGTGGTCTAACCAAGGTTTGATACAGGTTCAGCATAACTTCACTTCAATTCTGTTATATATGTGGACTTGTATTTACTCTGTACAGCCACCAGAGGGCTCATCCCCTGGAGTCCCAAGGGATCTCATAATCTCTTGGGAGCACAGGTATTTAAGGAGGCTTCACAGGTTGGCGAGGCACTCTGGAGACCTGCAATAAAAGACTACGGCCACACTTTACTTTGAGCTCACAGTGTTCAGTCTGACTCTTTCTCCATACACAACAACTGACGACGAGATACAGATAGCGAACCCAAAGATGCAGAGAACAGTGGGCATCCTGGATAAATTTTCGGAGGGAGATGATTGGGAAACGTTTGTGGAGCGACTCGACCAATACTTCGTGGCCAATGAGCTAGATGGGTAAGAGACCGCTGCCAAATGAAGGGCGATCCTCCTCACCGTCTGTGGGGCACCAACGTATGGCCTCATGAAGAATCTGCTCACTCCAGCGAAACCCAAGGAGAAGTCGTATGACGATTTGTGCACACTGGTACGAGAGCATTTGAACCCGAAGGAAAGCGTTCTGATGGCGAGGTACCGGTTCTACACCTACAAAAGGTCTGAAGGCCAGGAAGTGGCGAGTTATGTCGCTGAGCTAAGATGCCTTGCAGGACATTGCGAATTTGGAGGCCATTTGGAGCACATGCTCAGAGACTTTTTCGTACTTGGCATGGGCCATGAAACCATACTTCGCAAACTTTTGACTGTAGAGACCCCAACCTTGAGTAAGGCCATACCGATAGCCCAGGCACTCATTGCCACCAGTGACAATACGAAGCAAATCTCTCAGCACACAGGTGCTGCTACAAGTACTGTGAACAAAGTGATGTTGTTTTCGAATCGTAACGTACAGGGCAGGTCACACATACCTGCAGCTGCACGCCCGCAGATGACTCAGAATCCACCATCAAGGGTGATGAATGCAAAGCCATTAACACCTTGTTGGCGCTGCAGGGGTGATCATCGTTTCCATTCATGCCGATTCAAAGAGTATGTTTGCAAGGGCTGTGGAACAATGGGACTCAACGAGTGTGCAGGCGAGCTGGAAAGCCTGTTAAACCTGCAAACCACCATGTTGCAGAGGAGGACAGAGCCACGGAGGATCACAATGAATCAGAGCCTCGGATCGAGGAGGCAGAGGTACATGGGGTGCACACATTCACCATGAATTGTCCCCCGATAATGCTGAATGTTGAACTAAATGAACTCCCAGTGTCAATGGAGCTGGACACGGGCGCGAGCCAGTCCATCATGGGCAAAAAGACTTTTGAAAGGTTGTGGTGCAACAAAGCCTCAAGGCCAGTCTTAACTCCAGTTCGCACGAAACAAAGAACTTACACAAAAGAACTGATTCCTGTAATCGGCAGTGCTACCGTAATGGTCTCTTACGATGGAGCAGTGCACAAGCTACCACTCTGGGTGGTACCGGGCGATGGGTCCCACGCTGATCGGCAGGAGCTGGCTGGGAAAAATACGCTGGAACTGGGGCGACGTCCGAGCGCTATCGCCCACTGACGACACTTCGCGTGCCCAGGTCTTAAACAAATTTCCTTCGCTGTTCAAACCAGGCATCGGGAAATTCCAAGGCGAAAAAGTGCAGATCCACCTAATTCCGGGGGCACGACCGATCCATCACAAGGCGAGAGCAGTACCGTACATGATGAGAGAAAGAGTAGAGATCGAGCTAGACCGGCTGCAAAGAGAGGACATCATTTCATCGATTGAGTTCAGTGAGTGGGCCAGTCCTATTGTCCCAGTCCTCAAGGGAGATGGCACCGTCAGAATCTGTGGCGATTATAAAGTAACTATCAATCATTTCTCCCTGCAGGACCAATACCCACTACCAAAGGCCAATGACCCCTTTGCAACGCTGGCGAGAGGAAAGATGTTCACGAAGCTGGATCTAACTTCAGCCTACATAATGCAGGAACTGGAGGAATCATCGAAGGCCCTCAACTGCATTAACACGCACAAAGGTCTTTTTGTTTATAACAGATGCGCATTTGGAATCCGATCAGCAGCGGCGATATTCCAGAGAAACATGGAAAGTTTACTGAAGTCGGTCCCGCACACCGTGGTCTTCCAGGACGACATCTTGGTCACAGGTCGGAACACAGTCGAGCATCTGCAGAACCTGGAGGAGGTTCTTAGTCGACTCAACCACGTGGGGCTCAGGTTAAAATGCTCAAAGTGCATTTTCGTGGTGCCTGAAGTGGAGTTCTTGGGAAGGAGGATTGCGGCGGACAACATCAGGCCCACCAACGCGAAGACGGAGGCAATCGTGAACGCACCGAGGCCACAGAACGTGACGGAGCTGCGGTCGTTTCTGGGACTCTTGAACTACTTTGGTAACTTCTTACCAGGTCTCAGCACCCTGCTAGAACCACTGCATGTCTTCCTACGAAAAGGGGGCGAATGGGTTTGGGGCAAAAGCCAAGAAAATGCCTTTGTAAAAGCGAGAAAATTGTTATGCTCAAACAAATTGCTTGTGTTGTATGATCCATGTAAACGTTTGGTACTAGCATGTGATGCGTCGTTATATGGCGTCGGGTGTCTATTGCAACAAGCGAATGATTTTGGGAAACTGCAACCGGTTGCTTATGCATCCAGGAGTCTGTCTAAGGCTGAGAGCGCCTACAGCATGATTGAGAAAGAAGCGTTAGCGTGTGTCTATGGGGTAAAGAAAATGCATCAATACCTGTTTGGGCTAAAATTCGAATTGGAAACTGACCATAAGCCACTTATATCCCTGTTTTCTGAGAATAAAGGGCTAAATACCGACGCATCAGCCCGCATCTAGAGTTAGGCGCTCATGTTGTCTGCATACAACTACGCCATCCGCCACAGTTGGGGTGCGTCCGTTGATGCGCTAAGTATGGGGTAAGTACCCACTTTCTTTGGTTAGGAATAGTTTTGGTTAGTCCCTTTTGGTAATTTCTCCCCCGTTGGGTCGTTCAGAAGTAGATTGTAGAGTGGTTGTCAATTTGGTGGCTGACAACTTTCTGTTTCGTGGGCCTCGTGCTCGGTCAGTTCCTGATGAGTTCTGGTAGTTTCCTTCACTATTCCATTTCTTCACTGTAGAGCAAGCAGGCTGCTTGTCTGTGTCTGTGTTCCAGTCTGTGCGAGTTCCAGTCTGTGTTCTGCTTCGTTCTGTGTTCTGCTAGTTTCTGTGTTCTGCTAATCCTTCCTTGTAAAACTAGGGGATAGATGTATCCCCAAAAAAAGGCTCTGTTATCTCCCATCAAATCTCTTGGGATCTGTTTAAACTGTTCTGTCCATTGATTTTCAAATGTCTCCTTTGTCAGCAGTAACTCGATTAGGGTGTGAAAATGTGCTATCACTGGGTTTGTATTGTTTTAGGATTGTCCAGTTTCTTGACCATGATTTCCATTGTGCTTGTTTGGGTAATTCGATTATCTCTTAGGGGGTGAATAGCCTGGGGTCTTTAATACATGAATTTGCTTCAGACGTTGGCTCCACCTCCTGTATTTGGTAACTCTTTTTCGCAGCCAAAATGTTGTAGAATCTTAAAATTGATATGCTCCTTCCCATAGATGTTTAGGGGATCTTAAGCTTCTGTAATTTAGGTCCATTTTGAATTCCCTTTCCTATGAGTCCAAACACTGGGGGGGGGGGGGGTCTCCATGAATGCATTCCCTTTTATCCCCGCAGGTTTCGTCTGCCCCTTTAAACTCATTTTAAAAGCCCAGAAAGAGATTCTTCTCCTCTGCAGGGGAAAGGTGCCTGGAATCTTTGCGAGATATTGGTAAATTCTACACTGTTCAGCCACCAAAGAATTCACTCCAGGAGTGGAAACTAGTCTTCCTCGATTACGAGGGACTGCCTATGATGATGATGACCCTCGCATTTCTGGTATCATCCTTGCAAATCTGCTCGGCACCTTCTCCAGTGCCTCTATATCCTTTTTATAATAGGGCGACCAGAACTATATGCAGTACTCCAAGTGTGGTCTAACCAAGGTTTGATGCAGGTTCAGCATAACTTCACTTCAATTCTATACCTCTAGAAATAAACCCTAGTGCTTGGTTTGCTTTTTTATGGCCTTGTTAACCTGTGTCACAACTTTTAGTGATTTGTGTATTTGTACTCTGAGATCCCTTTGTTCCTCTATCCCACCCAGACTCGCATCCTCCAAGTAATAAGTGACCTCCCTATTCCTCCTACCAAAATGTAATACCTCACATTTATCTGTGTTGAACTTCATTTGCCAATTATATGCCCATTCTGCAGGTTTATTAATGTCCTCCTGTAATTTGTTGCATTCCTCCTCAGTGTTGACTATCGCTCCCAATTTGGTGTCATCTGCAAATTTAGAAATTGTGTTCTTGATTCCAAAGTCTAAATTGTTGGTATAAATTGTGAACAACAGTGGTCCCAGCACTGATCCTTGTGGAACAACACTACCCACCTTCTGCCCCTACTCTCTGCGTTCTGTCTTGAAGCCAGCTAGTTATCCATTCTGCTACTTGTCCCCTAACTCCGCATTCTCTGACCTTGTTCATCGGTCTATTATGGGGCACCTTATCGGAGGCTTTTTGAAAATCTAGATAAATTATAGCGACTGCATTACCATTGTCTACTCTCTCTGTTACCTCTTCAAAAAATTCAACAAGGTTGATCAAGCAAGACTTTCCTGTTTGAAATCCATGCTGACTATTCATGACTATATTTTTGATTTCTAGATGTTCTTTTACTTTCTCCTTTAGTAGGGATTCCTTATTTTTCCTACAACTGCTGTTACTCTGACTGGTCTATAATTCCCTGTTCTATCCCTCTTCTTAAATATAGGTATTACATTAGCTATCCACCAGTCCTCTGGCACTACACCTTTTTCTAACAAATTATTAAATATGTATAGTAATGCCTCTGCTATCTCTTCCCAAGAGTGTTTTAAAATGCGTGGATTTTTATCTTCTTTGAGTTTGATTAGTTTATTTATTTATTATATCCCCTCTTTTTACTTTAAATGCACTTATCTCATTATTAATTTCATCATCCAATGTCCATGTATGCCTCTTTCTAAGAGTAACTCAATTGTTCCTTTATGGCTTTATTCATCCATGGTGTCTCAATATGTTTGGAAACATTTAGAAAATACTCTGATCTATCTTTCTTCAGTCGAAAGTGGATTGTCTGAATGGCCCATTATCCCAGATCTTGCGTTTGTGTACTCTGTTGATGGCTCCTGATGTATCTGGGACTTCCTGGCAGTTCTTTGCTTGGTTTCCCGCCTTTCGGGGCTATCTCATCCAGGTAATGGTGTAAATGGCCGTTGATGGGTTTCTGCTTCACACCCGATCTTGGGCTAAGTGGTTTCCCATTACTGAACAATCCTGCCAATCTCCTGGGATGAGTTTTCTCTCCTGGCCATTGTTGCCCAGAGACCTCGGTCTGCTCCAGACATTAACACAAACAGACTGCTGTCTTCTTTTCAGCAAACAATGAAACACTATGTCCAAAACTCTCAATCTTTGGGAAACAGTACAGTGTCCAGCATGTTCTTTAATAAAAACCTTCTGGCATCAGCACTTTGTCCAATGTCCTTTAATATCTTCCTGGAGTCTGCGCCGTGCTTACACTTCCTCCCTCCCTCCCTCCTTCCCTCTCTTCCTCCCTCTCTCTCTCCCTCCCCCCTCTCACCCTCCCTTCCTCCCTCCCTCTTTCCCTCTCACCCTCCCTTCCTTCCTCCCTCCCTCCCTCCCTCTCTCCCTCCCTCTCTCTCTCCCTCTAACCCACCTCCCTCCCTCTCTCCCTCCCTTTCTCCCCTCCCTCCTTTCTCCCCTTCCTCCCTTTCTCTCCTCCCTCCCTCTCTTCCTCTCTCCTTCCCTCCCTCCCTCCCTCTCTCCCTCCCTCTATCCCTCCTGCCCTCTCTCCCTCCCTCCCTCTCTCCCCCCTCTGTCTCGCCCTCTCTCCCTCCCTCCCTCTCTCCCTCCCTTCTTCCCTCTCCCTTCCTCCCTCCTTTGCTCCTTCCCTCTGTACCTCAACTCTATTCTTCCTCCACTATTCCCCCCCCCCACCTTATTTCCTTTCCACGAGCTTAAAATTAGAGCTCTCCACACAAAAGCTAGTGGAACTCGCTGCCCCCAAAAACGCTGTGGTGCTGGGGGACAATTAGAGCTGTCAAGACTGAGATCACTGGGTTTTTGTTGGGTAAGGATACCAGGAGAGCCGGGACTAAGGCGGGTAAATGGAGTTGAGATACGGATCAGGAGTGATCCAGTTGAATGATGGAACAGGCCCGAGAGGTTGAGTGGCCCCCTCCTGTTCCTATGTTCTTTCTCTCATGGTTGATCTGTACCTCAATGCCATTTACCCCCCTTTGCTCATCTTGCTGCAGCTTCAGTGACGACAGACCCAAGTCCCATTGCAAGTGGCATCTAAGGAACAGAAACATGTGAAGGTGAAGGGCTTTCTGCCACTCTCGGCCTAACTGCCAGGCTGGCAGTACTGAGCGGTTTCCCGGAGTGACAGGCGCTGTGAGTTATGTAGGGTGGGATGGATGGGTGCTATGCCACAGCTGACATATAGTGAATGTGGCATCTGATTGGTCCCTGCAAATCACATGATGAATAAGGCAGCCACCAATCAAAGCTGTGTGGAGATGACTGGCCCTGGCAAAGTGGGCAGACGGAGAGCGCACACAATGTTTTACGTGCATGTAAGGTTTATTCAGCATGGATACTCACTGGTTGGGGGCAGTCGTGAGGCAGTGGGAGAGGGGACGGGGATTTGGAGCCCCACGTGTCTCGCCAGTCCAACAAAGTCTTTCTTTGCTGCCCTGCCCTCAGCGCCAGCCAGTCCCGAGTACCCACTCATGCCACGGCATGAAAGGGCAGGTTTCTGGGCAAACGTGTGGGTATTCCAGTGGCACTGTCCCTGAAACTCACCGTGCCCCTGTCCCAAGGGCCTCAGAAACAGGTGACTGAAACACAGACCTTGGTAATGCTGCGTTGAGTTTGACCAGCCTGATTTGTTAGCCTCTGACAGCCACACACAGTGCAACAATAGCTGAGGGGTGTGAGTGACCCACAGTGTGTATTCCCAGGCGCTGGGAGAGCGTGTCAAGAGGAGGCGGCGGAGATTCCCAGCTCCCATCCCCTGTTTATTTGAAGCCCAGCACATTAAATAATCAATGAATGGCGCCGCGTCACTCTCAGGGTCCTGTTCCTGACAGGTTTATTGGGTTTGGCGATGACGGCCCAAACACAAATCCCACAGCTCTGTCTCAAGCCATAAAGAAATTCCATCAAGTTTAATGAGGCAAGTACCAGCCTGAAGCTCAATCAATCCCTTGGCGGCGAGGTTTTACGTAATCTGCTGTTCAGAGAAAGCAGGGCAGAATTAACCCTTATCCTGGAGTGAAGAAGGAAATATCTGGGACAGAATATTCCCCGCACTGTAACACTGTCCTTTTAAACATTCCCCACACTGCAACACTGTCTCAGTAAACATTCTCCACACTGTGACTGTCATGTATTCAACTATCATTGCAACCCATGTATAAGCTGACCTAAGTTGTACACCTTGAGAACATTGACCACTAGGTGGTGAACTTGTGGGAGACACTCCTAACCTGGACTTTCAGGTATAAAAGGGGAAGCTCCACCCACCTTCATCACTTGAGATCTTGGTAATAAAGGTAACTGGTCACAGAGTGACCTTCTCTCAAGTATGGGCCTCGTGTGCATTTATACTGTATAGTAAGGACATATCAGTGACAATGTCCCTTTAAACATTCCTGTACTGTGACACTGTCCCTTTAAACATTCCCCGCACCGTGACACTGTATTTGTAAACATTCCAGCAATGTGACACTATCCCTTTAAACATTCCCCGCACTGTGGCACTATCCCTTTAAACATTCCCGCACTGTGATTCTGTCCCTTTAAACAATTCCGCACTGTGATATTGTCCCTTTAAACAGTCCCCGCACTGTGACACTGACGAGAGAAAGCCTTGTTTTGAGCGCCCCTTTCATGAGCAGCTCGGCTGGGGGAACCCCGGTGAGCGAGTGGGGTCTGGTGCAGTAGCTGAACTCGGGACAGGCGGGTCTGCAGGGAGCCTTCCGACACGCGTTTCAAGCTTTGCTTGATGGTTTGGACGGCCTGTTCTGCCTTGGATGCAGGCTTGAACGGGGCAGATGTGACATGCTTGATCCCATTGCGGGTCATGAATTCCTTGAATTCAGCACTGGTGAAGCACGGCCCGTTGTCACTGACAAGGACATCAGGTAGGCCGTACATGGCAAACATGGCTCATAGGTTTTCGATGGTGGCAGTGGACGTGCTTACAGACATTATTACACACTCAATCCATTTTGAATAAGCATCCACAACAACCAAAACCATTTTGCCTAGAAACGGGCCAGCGAAGTCAACGTGGATCCTAGACCACGGTTTGGAGGGCCATGACCACAAACTAAGCGGTGCCTCCCTGGATGCATTGCTCAGTTGAGAGCAAGTGTTGCATTGGCGCACGCAAGACTCCAAATCTGAGTCGATGACGGGCCACCACACATGGGATCTGGCTATAGCTTTCATCATTACTATGCCTGGGCGGGTACTGTGTAGGTCACGTATGAGTGTTTCCCTGCCTTTCTTGGGCAAAACCACGTGATTACCCCACAAAAGACAGTCCGCCTGTATGGACATTTTGTCTTTACGCTGCTGGAACGGCTTGATCTCTTCATGCATTTCCGCTGGGATGCTGGACCAGCTCCCATGGAGGAGACAGTTTTTTACAAGGGACAGTAAAGGAACCTGGTTGGTCCAGGTCCTGATCTGGCAGGCCGTAACAGGTGACTTTTTGTTTTCAAATGCATCCATCACCAAGAGCAAGTCTGCAGGCTGTGCCATTTCCACCCCGGTGATGGGCAATGGTAGCCGACTGAGAGCATCAGCGCAGTTCTCTGTGCCTGGTCTGTGGCGAATCGCATAGTTATATGCAGACAGCATGAGCGCCCATCTTTGAATGTGAGCAGAGGCATTGGTATTAATACCTTTGCTCTCTGAGAATAGCGATATGAGCGGCTTATGGTCAGTTTCTAACTCGAACTTAAGCCCAAACAGATACTGATACAATTTTATTTACCCCGTAAACGCATACCAGAGCTTCTTTTTCAATCATGCTGTAGGCCCTTTTGGCCTTGGACAAGCTCCTGGACGCATAAGCGACCGGTTGCAATGTTCCCGATTCATTTGCTTGTTGTAACACACACCCGACCCCGTATGAAGTCACATCGCAAGCTAGCACTAAACGTTTACATGGGTCATACAGGACAAGCAGTTTATTGGAACATAACAGATTTTGGGCTTTCTCAAAAGCTGTATCTTGTGATCTCCTCCATACCCAGTCATCTCCCTTGCATAGCAACATGTGTAGAGGTTCTAGCAAGGTGCTTAACCCGGGTAGGAAATTATCAAAATAGTTGAGGAGTCCCAGGAATGCCCACAGCTCCGTCACGTTCTGTGGTCTCGGCGTGTTCTTGATGGCCTCCGTCTTGGCGTCGGTGGGTCTGATGCCGTCTGCCGTGATTCTTCTCCAAAGAACTCGACCTCTGGCGCCAGGAAAACACACTTCGAGCGTTTCAACCTGAGTCCCACATGATCTAGCCGACTTAGAACCTTTTCCAGGTTCTTCAAGTGTTCGATGGTGTCCCAAGCTGTGATCAGTATGTCGTCCTGGAAAACCACAGAACATGGAACCGACTTTGGCAGACTCTCCATGTTCCTTTGAAAAATAGCCGCAGCCGATCGAATCCCAAACGGGCATCTATTGTAGATGAACTAACCTTTGTGCGTGTTGATGCAGGTGAGGCCTTTCGAAGATTCCGCCAGCTCCTGCGTCACGTAGGCCGAGGTCAGGTCTAACTTGGTGAACGTCTTTCCTCCTGCCAGCGTCGCAAATAGATCATCTGCCTTGGGTAGCAGGTACTGGTCCTGCAGCGAAAAACAGTTAATCGTTACTTTATAGTCCCCGCAAATTCTGACCGTGCCATCACCCTTGAGAACCGGAACAATCGGACTGGCCCGCTCGTTGAACTCCACCGGCGCGATGATGCTCTCTCATTGCAGCCTGTCCAGCTCGATCTCCACTTTCTCTCGCATCATGTATGGCACTGCCCGTGCCTTGTGGTGGATGGGTCATGTACCGGGAATCAAGTGGATCTGCAACTTCGCCCCAGTGAAACTTCCGATGCCTGGCTCAAACAACGACGTAAACTTGCTCAGAACCTGGGCACATGAGGTGTCATCAACGGACGAAAGCACTCAGATGTCATCCCAGTTCCAACGGATTTTTCCCAGCCAGCTTCTGCCAAACAATGTGGGGCCATCTCCTGGTACAATCCATAGTGGTAGTTCGTGCACTGCTCCATCATAGGAGACTTTTTCTGCTGCACGCCCAATTACAGGGATCAGCTCTTTAGTGTAAGTTCTCAGCTTGGTGTGAATGGGGCTCAGCTTGGGCCTGTGTGCCTTGTTGCACCACAGCCTGTCGAAGGCCTTTTTGCTCATGATGGACTGACTCGCACCCATGTCCAATTCCATGGATATTGGAATTCCATTCAGTTCAACTTTTAACATGATCGGTGGACATTTCGTGGTGAAGGTGTGTACCCCGTACACTTCTGCCTCCTCGGTTCGAGTCTCTAGTTCAGCCTGATCCACCATGGATCGGTCTTCCTCTGCAACGTGGTGGTTTGCAGGGTTTTCAGCTTGTCTGCACATTCGCTGGAGGTGTCCCATTGTTCCACAGCCTTTGCACACATAGTGTTTGAAGCGGCATTGATGGACTCGATGATCACCTCCGCAGCGCCAACAAGGTGTTAATTGCCTCACATTAACGCTTGATGGCAGACTCTGAGTCATCTGAGGTCGTGCAGCTGCCGGCGTGTACATTCTGCCACATGCATTCCTGCCTGAAAACGACGTAACTTTGTGTATAGTCATTGCCGAAACATCTTTTATGTCCACCAGCGATAACACCAAATTTGTTTGGTGTTATCACTGGTGGACATAAATGCCTGGGCTATCATTATGGCTTTGCTCAGGTTTGGTGTTTTAACAGTCAATAGTTTGCGAAGGATAACCTCATGGCCAATGCCAAGCACAAAAAAGTCTCTTAGCATTTGCTCCAGGAATCCATCAAATTCGCAATGTCCTGCAAGGCGCCTTAGTTCGGCGATGTAGCTCGCTACTTCCTGGCCTTCAGACCGTTGACATGTGTAAAATCGATACCTTGCCATCAGAACGCTCTCCTTAGGATTTAAGTGCTCCCAGACTAGCGTACACAGTTCTTCATACAATTTGGTTGTTGGTTTCACTGGAGCAAGAAGATTCTTCATGAGGCCATAGGTAGTTGCTCCGCAGACTGTGAGGAGGATCGCCCTGAGCTTGGCAGCATTCACACTCCCTTCCAGCTCGTTGGCCATGAAATATTGGTCGAGTCGCTCCACGAAGGTTTCCCAATCATTCCCTTCTGAGAATTTCTCCAGGATACCAACAGTTCTCTGCATTTTCGCATGATGGTTCATTGTCTCATCGCCAGTTATGTCCAGAATAAAGTAATGTGATTGAGACATGAGTAAGTGTGACCTTAGTCTCTTTATTCTAACTCCAGAGTGTGGGTACAGCACGGGAGGCCTGCTTATATACAGTGCTTTCAAGGGATGCTAGGATCAGTTAGGACTTCAACAGTTATGCCCCCTGGTGGCGGTAGAATGCTGCTAACATAGGATTGCATACACAACAGTGACACTGTCCCTTTAAACATTCCCCGCAACATGACAGTGTCCCTTAAAACATTTCCCACATTGTGACGCTGCTCCTTTAAACATTTTCTGCACTGTGACACTTTCCCTTTAAACATTCCCGCACTGTGACACTGCCCTTTAAACATTTCCTGCACTGTCACACTGTCCCTTTAAACATTTCCCACACTGTGACACAGTCCCTTCAAACATTCCCCACACTCTCACACACTCCTTTTATACATTTCCACACTGTGACACTGTCCTTTTAAACAATTCCACTCTGTGACACTGCTCTTTAAACATTCCCTGCACTGTGACACTGGCCCTTTAAACAGTCCCCGCTTTGTGACACTATCCCTTTAAACATTCAGCACACCGTGACACTATCCCTTTAAACATTCCCGCACTGTGACACTGTCCATTATCCTATTCTGCACTATGACACTGCCCGTTAAACATTTCCCGCACTGTGATACTATCACTTTAAACATTCCTGCATTATGATGCTCTCTCCTTAAACAATCCCTGCACTGTGACACTGTCCCTTTAAACATTCCTACACTTTGACACTATCATTTTCACATTCCCTGCACTGTAACTCTGTTCGTTTATACATTCCCCGCACTGTGACATTGTCCCTTTAAACATTCCCTGCACTGTGACACTATCCCTTAAATATTCCCCGCACTGTTACATTGTGCTTTTAAACATTCCCTATACTGTGACACTGTCCCTTTACACATTCCCCGCATTATGACATGATCCCTTTAAACATTCCTGCAGTGTGACATTGTCCCTTTAAACATTCCCCACACTGTGACACTGTCCCTTTAAACATTCCCCACACTGTGACACTCTCCTTTAAACATTCCCTGCACTGTGATACTGTCCCTTTAAACATTCCCCACATTGTGACGCTGCTCCTTTAAACATTGCCTGCACTGTGACACTATCCTTTTAAACATTCCCACACTGTGATACTGTCCCTTTAAAAAAATTCTGGCACCTGTGACACTGCCCTTTAAACATTTCCTGCACTGTGACACTGTCCCTTTGAACAGTCCCCGCATTGTGGCAATGTCTCTTTAAACATTCCCCGCTTTGTGACACTGTCCCTTTAAACATTCCGCGCACCGTGACACTATCCCTTTAAACATTCCCACAATGTGATACTGTCCATTATACAATTCTGCACTGTGACACTGCCCTTTAAACATTCCCCGCATTGTGATGCTATCCCCTTAAACAATCCCTGCATTGTGACACTATCCCTTTAAACATTCCTACACTGTGACACTATCCCTTTAAACATTCCCCGCACTGTGTCACTGTCCCGTTAAAAAATTCCCTGCCCTCTGACGCTATCCCTTTAAACATTCCCCACACTGTGACTCTGTCCTTTTAACATTGCCTGTCCTGAGACACTATCCCCTTAAACATTCCCCGCCTTGTGAGAGTATCCCTTTTAACATTCCCCGTAATTTGACAATGTCTCTTTAAATATTCCGTTCATTGTGACACTATCCTTTTAAAAAAAACCACAAAGTGACACTGTGCCTTTAAACATTCACTGTACTGTGAAACTGTCCCTTTAAACATTCCCCGCAATGTGATACTGTCCCTTTAAACATTCCTGCACTGTGACACTAACCCTTTAAATATTTCCTGCACTGTGATATTATCGCTTTAAACATTCCCCGCAGTGTGACACTGTCACTTTAAACAGTCAGGCAGTGTGACACTGTCCCTTTAAACAATTCCCACACGGCAACACTGTCCATTTAAACATTCCCTGTACTGTGACTCTGTCCGTTTAAACATTCCACGTTCTGTGACACTGTCCCTTTAAACATTCCCCGCACTGACACTGCCCCTTAAAACATTCCCCATACTGTGACATTGTCCTTTTAAACATTCCTCGAACTGTGACACATTCCCTTTAAACATTCCCCACAATGTGACACTGTCCCTTTAAACGTTCCCCGCACTGTGACACTGTCCCTTTAAACATATCCTGCACTGTGACATTATCACTTTCAACATTCCCCGCACTATGAAACTGTCCGTTTCAATTTTCCCCACACAGTGACACTGTACCTTTAAAAATTCCTGTACTGTGACACTGTCCCATTGAATATTGCTGTGCTGTGATACTGTCCCTTCAAACATTCCTGCACAGTGACACTGTCCATTTAAAATTGCTGTGTTGTGACATTAACATTCCCGCACTGTGATACTGTACATTTAAAATTCCCCGCAATGTGACAGTGTCCCTTGAAACATTCCCGCAATGTGATACTGTCCCTTGAAACATTCTTACAATGTGACACTGCCCTTTAAACAGTCCCCGCACTGTGACACTATCCCTTTAAAAAGTCACCGCATTGTGACACTGTCCCTTTAAACATTCCATACTCTGTGACACTTTAAACAATCCCCGCACTGTAACACTGTCCCTTTAAAAATGCGCTGCGACACGATCCCTTTAAACATTCCCCGCACTGTGACACTTCCCCTGTAAACATTCTTGTACTGTGACAGTATCCCTTTAAACCTTCCCCACACTGTGACACTGTCCCTTTAAACATTCACCGCAATGTGAATCTGTCCCTTTAAACATTCTTGCACTGTGAAACTATCCCAATAAACAATCGGGGCACAGTGACACTGTCCCGTTAAACATTCCCCACACTGTGACACTATCCCATTAACATTCCTGCACTGTGACACTGTACATTTAAACATTCACCGCACTGTGACACTGTAATTTTTAAATTCCTGCAATGTGACACTGTTCCTTGAAACATTCCCAGCAACGTGACACTGCTACTTAAAACATTCCCCGCACTGTGACACCGTACATTTAAACATTCACCGCACTGTGACAATGTCCCTTTAAATATTGCTGTGCTGTGACACTGTCCTTTCAATCATTCCCGCACTGTGACACTGTCCGTTTAAACATTGCTGTGTTGTAACACTGTCCCGTTAAACATACCCACGCTGTGACACTGTCCCATTAAACATTTCCGCACCGTGACACTGTCCCTTTAATCATTGTTGTGCTGTGACACTGTCCCTTTAAACATTCACGCACTGTGGTACTGTCCCTTTAAATATTTCCCACACTGTGACACTTTCCCTTTAAACATTCCCCGCACTGAGAACCTGTCCCTTTAAACATTCTTGCACTGTGAAACTATTCCAATAAACAATCGCCACACAGTGACACTGCCCCTTTAAATAGTCCCCGCACTGTGACACTATCCCATTAACATTCCCGCACTGTGACACCGTACATTTAAACATTCCCTGCATTGTGACACTGTAATTTTAAATTTCCCGCAATGCGACACTGTTCCTTTAAACATTCCCAGCAATGTGACACTGTCCCTTTAAATATTCCCTGCACTGTGACACTGTCCCTTCAAACATTCCCCACGCTGTCACACCATCCCATAAACATTCCTGCACTGTAACACTGTACATTTAAACATTCACCGCACTGTGACACTGTAATTTTAAAATTCCCGCAATGTGACATTGTTCCTTTAAACATTCCCAGCAATGTGGCACTGTCACTTTAAACATTCCCCGCACTAAGACAATGTCCCTTTAAATATTGCTGTGCTGTGGCACTGTCCCATTAAACATTCCTGCACCGTGACACTGTCCTTTTAATCATTGCTGTGATGTGACATTGTCCCTTTAAACATTCACAGACTGTGGTACTGTCCCTTTAAATATTTCCCACGCTGTGACATTTTCACTTTAAACATTCCCCGCACTGTGAACCTGTTCCTTTAAACATTCTTGTACTGTGAAACTATCCCAACAAACAATCGTCGCACAGTTACACTGTCCCTTTAAACATTCCCCGCACTGTGACATTGTAATTTTGAAATTCCTGCAATGTGACACTGTTCCTTTAAACATTCCCAGCAATGTGACACTGTCACTTAAAACATTCCCCGCAATGTGACACTGGCCCTTAAAACATTCCCCGCAGTGTGGCGCTGTTCCTTGACACATTCCCACAATGTGATATTGTCCCTTTAAACAGTCCTCGCACTGTTACGTGATTCCTTTAAACGTTCTTGCAATGTGTCATTGTCCCTTTAAACATTTCCTACATTGTGACACTGTCCCTTTAAACATTCCCGCACTGTACCACTGTCCCTTTAAACATTCCCCGTAATGTGACACTGTAATTTAAAAACGCCCGCAATGCGACACTGTTCCTTTAAACATTCCCAGCAATGTGACACTGTCCCTTAAATTATTCCCCACACTGTGAATTTGTTCCTTTAAACGTTCCTCGAACTGTGACACGTTCCCTTTAAACAATCCCTGTACGGTGACACTGTCCCTTTAAACAATAACCGCAATGTGACACTGTAATTTTAAACATTCACGCAATGGGACACTGTGCCTTTAAACATTCCCTGCACTGTGACACTGTCCCTTCAAACATTCCCCACACTGTCACACCTTCCCTTTAAACATTGCCACACTGTGATGCTGTCTCTTTAAACAATTCCGCCCTGTGACACTGCCCTTTAAACATTTCAGTACTGTGACACTGTCTCTTTAAATATTGCTATGCTGTGACACTGTCCCTTCAAATATTCCCACACTGTTACAGTATCCTTTTAAATATTCTCTATATTGTGACACTGTCCCTTTAAACATTCCTCGCAATGTGACCCTGCTCCTTTAAACATTCCCTGCACTGTGACACTGTCCCTTTAAGCAATTCCGCCCTGTAACACTGCCCTTTAAAAATTTCCCGCACTGTGTTACTGTCTCTTTAAACATTCCCCACACTGTGACACTGTCCCTTTAAACAATTCCCGCACTGTGACACTATCCCTTTAAACATTCACCGCAATGTGACACTGTAATTTTAAACATTCACACAATGGGACACTGTCCCTTTAAGCATTCCCCACAATGTGATACTGTCCCTTAAAAAATGCATCACACTGTGATGCTGCTCATTTAAACATTTCCCGCACTGTGACACTGTCCCTTTAAACATTCGCCGCACTGTGACACTGTCCCTTCAAACATTCACTGCACTGTCACACTATCACTTTAAACATTCCCCCACTGTGACACTGTCCCTTTAAATAGTCCCCACACTGTGACACTGTCCTTTTAAACATTTATGTACTGTGGCACTGTCCCTTTAAATATAGCTGTGCTGTGACACTGTCCATTCAAACATTCCCGCACTGTGACACTGTCCGTTTAAACATTGCTGTGTTGTGACACTGTTCCTTTAAACATTCCCGCACTGTGTTACTGTCCCTTTAAATATTTCCCACACTGTGATACTTTCCCTTTAAACATTTCCTGCACTGTGACACTATCCCTTTACACATGTTGAACTGTGACAGTATCCCTTTAAACATTCTTGTACTGTGACACTATCCCTTTAAACATTCGCCGCAAGGTGGCACTGTCCCTTTAAACGTTCCCTGCACTGTGACACTATCCCACTAACATTCCCGCATTGTGACACTGTACATTTAAACATTCCCCGCACTGTGACACTGTCCCTTGAAACATTCCCGCAATGTGATGCTGTCCCTTGAAACATTCCCGCAATGTGACACTGTCCCTTAGAACATTCCCTGCACTGTGACACTGTCCCTTTAAACATTCATGCACTGTAGCACTGTCACTTTAAACATTCATTTACTGTGGCACTGTCCCTGTAAATATAGCTGTGCTGTGACACTGTCCATTCAAACATTCCCACACTGTGACACTGTCCGTTTAAACATTGCTGCGTTGTGACACTATTCCTTTAAACAAACCCACACTGTGACACTGTCCCTTTAAACATTCCCCGCACTGTGACACTGTCGCTTTAAACATTCCCGCACTGTGTTACTGTCCCTTTAAAGATTTCCCAAACTGTGACACTTTCCCGTTAATCATTCTCCGCACTGTGACACTGTCCCTTTATACAATTTTGTACTGTGACACTATCCCTTTAAACATTCTTGTACTGTGACACTATCCCTTTAACCATTCGCCGCACGGTGACACTGTCCCCTTAAACATTCCTCGCACTGTGACACTATCCCATTAACATTCCCGCATTGTGACACTGTACATTTAAACATTCCTGCACTGTGACACTCTCCCTTGAAAAATTCCCACAATGTGACACTGCCCTTTAAACAGTCCCCACACTGTGACACCTCCCGTTTAAACAGTCACCGCACTGTGACACTGTCCCTTTAATCATTCCCTGCACTGTGTCACTGCCCCTTTAAAAAGTCCCCGCACAGTGACACTGTTCCTTGAAATATTCCCTGCTCTGTGACACGATCCCTTTAAACATTCCTGCAGTGTGACACTGTCCTTTTAAACATTCCCCGCACTGTGACATTGTCCATTTAAACAATCTCCGCACTGTGACAATAACCCTTTAAACATTCCCTGCGCTGTGACACTATCTCTTTAAACAATCCCGCACTGTGAAACTGTCCCTTTAAACATTCCCCGCATTGTGAAATTGTCTCGTTAAACATTCCCCGCACTGTGACAATGTCCCTTGAAATATTCCTGCACTGTGACACTGTCCCTTTAAACATTACCCACACTCTGACATGATCGCTTTAAACATTCCTGCAGTGTGTCATCATCCCTTTAAACATTCCCTGCAATGTGACACTAATCCTTTAAACATTCCCCACACTGTGACAATGTTCCTTTAAACATTGTCTGCACTGTGACATTGACCCTTTAAACATTCGCCGCAATGTGACACTGTAATTTTAACCATTCCCACAATGGGACAGGGTCCCTTCATACATTCCCTGCACTGTCACACTATCCCTTTAAACAATCCTGTACTGTGAAACTGTCCCTTTAAACAATTCTGCTCTGTGACAATGCCCTTAAACATTCCCGGCACTGTGACACTGTCCCGTTAAACTTTCCCCGCATTGTGAAACTGTTGCTTTAAACATTCCCCGCACTGTGACACTATCCTATTAAGATTCCCGCACTGTGACACTGTACATTTAAACATTCCCTGCATTGTGACATTATCACTTTAAATATTCCATGCACTGTGACACTGTCCCTTTAAATAGTCCCCACACTGTGACACTGTCCCTTTAAACATACCTGTACTGTGACACTGTCCCTTTAAATATTGCTGTGCTGTGACACTGTCGCTTCAAACATTCCCGCACTGTGACACACTGTCCCATTAAACATTCCTGCACCGTTACACTGTCTCTTTAATCATTGCTGTGCTGTGACACTGTCCCTTTAAACGTTCACGCACTGTGATACTGTCCCTTTAAATATTTCCCACACTGAGATACTTTCCCTTTAAACATTCCCCGCACTGTGACACTATCCCATTAACATTCCGGCACTGTGACACTGTAATTTTAAAATTCCCGCAAAGCGACACTGTCCCTTTGCACATTCCTTGCAATGTGATACTGTCCCTTAAAACATTCCCCGCATTGTGATGCTGCTCCTTTAAACAGTCCCCACACTGTGACACCTTCTGTTTAAACAGTCACCGCACTGTGACATTGTCCCTTTAAACATTCCATGCTCTGTGACACTGTCCCTTTAAACATTCCCGCAGTGTGACATTGTCCCTTTAAACAACACCTGCAATGTGACAATAATCATTTAAACATTCCCCGCACTGTGACACTGTCCCTTAAAACATTCCCCACATTGTAATGCTGCACCTTTAAACAGTCCCCACACTGTGACACCTTCCATTTAAACAGTCACCGGACTGTGACATTGTCCCTTTAAGCATTCATGTACTGTGATACTGTCCCTTTAAATATAGCTGTGCTGTGACACTGTCCATTTAAACATTCCCGCGCTGTGACACTGTCCGTTAAAACATTGCTGTGTTCTAACAATGTTCCTTTAAATATAACCGCACTGTGACACTGACCCATTAAACATTCCCCCACCGTGACACTGTCCCTTTAATATTGCAGTGCTGAGACACTGTCCGTTTAAACATTCCCGCACTGTGACACTGTCCCTTTACACATTTTTGTACTGTAACACTATACCAATAAACATTCACCGCATGGTGACCACTGTCCCTTTAAACATTCTCCGCACTGTGACACTATCCCATTAACATTCCCGCACTGTGACACTGTACATTTAAACAATCCCCGCACTGTGAGACTGTCCCTTTAAATATTCCCCGCATTGTGACACTGTCCCTTTAAATATTCATGTACCATGACACTGTCCCTTTAAATATAGCTGTGCTGCAACACTGTCCATTCAAACATTCCCGTATTGTGACATTGTCCATTTAAACATTGCTGTTTTGTGATACTGTTCCTTTAAAGACACCCGCACTGTAACACTGTCCCATTAAACATTCCCGCACCGTGACACTGTCCCTTCAATATTGCTGTCCTGAGACACAGTCCTGGTAAACATTCCTACACTGTGACACTGTCCCTTTAAACATTCTTGTACTGTGACACTATCCCTTTAAACATTCGCTGCATGGTGACACTGTCTTTTCAAACATTCCCTGCGCTGTGACACTGTCCCTTTAAACATTCCCCGCAATGTGAAGTTGCTCCTTTAAACATTCACTGCACTGTGACACTGTCCCTTTAAACATTCCCTGCACTGTGACACTGTCCCTTTAAACATTCACCACAATGTGACACTGTAATTTTAAACAGTTGCTGCACTGTGACACTGTCCCTTTAAACATTCCGCGCACTGTGACACTGTCTCTTCAAACATTCCCTGCAGTGTCACACTATCCCTTTAAACATTCCCCGCTCTGTGATACTGTCCCTTTAAAGATTCTCCGCATTGTGACACTGTCCTCTTAAACAGTCCCCACACTGTGACACCTTCCGTTTAAAAAGTCACCGCACTGTGACATTGTCCTTTAAAACATTCCCAGTAATTTGACACTGCCCTTTAAACATTATGTTCACTGTGTCACTATCCCTTTAAACATTTTGCGCACTGTGACAATGTCCCTTTAAACATTCCCCGCACTGTGACACTGCTTCTTTAAAAATTCCTGCACTGTGACGCTGTCATGAAAACATTCCTCGTACTGTGACAGTATTCCTTTAAACATTCCTGCACTGTGACACTGTCCCTTTAAACATTCACCACAATGTGACACTGTAATTTTAAACAGTTGCTGCACTGTGACACTGTCCCTTTAAACATTCCCCGCTCTGTGATACTGTCCCTTTAAACATTCGCCGCATTGTGACACTATCTCTTTAAACATTCCCTGCACTGTGACACTGTCCCTTCAAACATTCCCTGCACTGTCACACTAGCACTTTAAACATTCCCCGCACTGTGACACTGTCCCTTTAAATAGTCCCCACACTGTAACACTGTCCCGTTAAACATTCCTGTACGGTGGCACTGTCCCTTTAAATATTGCTGCGCTGTGACACTGTCCCATTAAACGTTGCCACACCATGACACTGTCCCTTTAATCATTGCTGTCCTGTGACACTGTCCCTTTAAACATTCCCACACTGTGTTACTGTCCCTTTAAATATTTTCCACACTGTGATACTGTCCCTTTAAACATTCTTGTAATGTGACACTATCCCTTTAAACAATCTTGTGCTGTGACACCATTCCTTTAAACATTCGCCGCCCAGTGACACTGTCCCTTTAAATATTCCCCGCACTGTGACACTATCCCATTAACATTCCCACACTGTGACAGTGTAATTTCAACATTCACTGCACTGTGACACTGTCCCTTGAAACATCCCCACAATGTGACACTGCCCTTTAAACATTCCCCACACTGTGACACTATCCCTTTAAGCATTCGCCGCACTGTGACACTGTCCCTGTAAACATTTTATACTCTGTGACACTGTCCCTTTGAACAATCCATGCACTGTAACACTGTCTCTTTAAAGATTCTCCGCATTGTGACACTGTCTTCTTAAACAGTCCCCACACTGTGACACCTTCCGTTTAAAAAGTCACCTCACTGTGACATTGTCCCTTTAAACATTCCATTCTCTGTGACACTGTCCTTTTAATAATTCCCCGCAATGTGACACTGTCCCTTAAAACATTCCCCGCAATGTGACACTGCTCCTTTAAACATTCCCTGCACTGTGACACTGTCCCTTTAAACATTCCCCGCACTGTGACATTGTCCTTTAAAACATTCCCCACATTGTGACACTGTCCCTTTAAACAATTCCACTCTGTGACACTGCCCTTTATACTTTCCCTGCACTGTGACACTGTCCCTTTTAACATTCCCAGTAATTTGACACTGCCCTTTAAACATTATGTTCACTGTGTCACTATCCCTTTAAACATTTCGCGCACTGTGACAATGTCCCTTTAAACATTCCCCGCACTGTGACACTGCTTCTTTAAAAATTCCTGCACTGTGACGCTGTCATGAAAACATTCCTCGTACTGTGACAGTATTCCTTTAAACATTCCTGCACTGTGATACTGTCCCTTTAAATGTCCCCCACACTGAGACAATGTCCCTTTAAAAATTCCCCGCACTGTGATACTATCACTTTAAACAAACCCCGCACTGTGACACTTTCCCTCTCAGTATTCCCCACACTGTGACACTTTCCCTTTAAATATTCCTGTACTGTGACACTGTCCGTTTAAACATTGCTGTGTTGTGACACAGTCCCTTTAAACATTCCCACACTGTGATACTCTCCCTTTAAATATTTCCCACACTGTGACACTTTCCCTTTAAACAGTCCCGCATTGTGACACTGTCCTTTAAGCATTCTTGTACTGTGGAATTATCCCTTTAAACATTTCTGTATGTGACACTATTCCTTTAAGCATTGCCCGCACTGTGACACCGCTGCTTTAAACATTCATGAACTGTGACACCATCCCTTTAATAATTCCACACACTGTGCAATTGTCCCTTTAATCTTTCCCCGCACTATGACACTGTCCCTTTAAACATTCCCTGTAGTGTTACTATCCCTTTAAATATTTCCCACACTGTGTCACTTTCCCTTTAATCATTCCCAGCACTGTGATACTGTCCCTTTAAGCATTCTTGTACTGTGACACTATCCCTTTAAACATTCTTGGGCTGTGACACCATCCCTTTAAACATTCGGCGCATGGTGACACTGTCCCTTTAAATATTCCCCGCACTGTGACACTATCCCATTAACATTCCCACACTGTGACAGTGTAATTTCAACATTCACCGCAATGTGACACTGTCCCTTGAAACATTCCCACAATGTGACACTGCCCTTTAAACATTCGCCGCACTGTGACACTGTCCCTTTAAACATTGCATACTCTGTGACACTGTCCCTTTAAACAATCCATGCACTGTAACACTGTCTCTTTAAAGATTCTCCGCATTGTGACACTGTCCCCTTAAACAATCCCCACACTGTGACACCTTCCGTTTAAACAGTCACCGCACTGCGACACTGTACCTTTAAACATTCTGTGTTCTGTGACATGATTCCTTTAAAAATTCCCGCAGCGTGACATTGTCCCTTAAAACATTCCCTGCAATGTGACGCTTCTCCTTTAAACATTTTCAACATTGTGACACTGTCCCTTTAATAGTCCCCACACTGTGACACTGTCCCTTTAAACATTCCCATACTGTGACACTGTCCCTTTAAATATTGCTGGTTTGTGACACTGTTGCTTTAAACATAACCTCACTGTCCCTTTAAACATTCCCCGCTCTGTGACATGATTCCTTTAAAAATTCCTGCAGCGTGACATTGTCCCTTAAAACATTCTCTGCAATGTGACGCTTCTCCTTTAAATATTCCCCACACTGTGACACTGTCCCTTTAATAGTCCCCACACTGTGACACTGTCCCTTTAAACATTCCCGTACTGTGACACTGTCCCTTTAAATATTGCTGGTTTGTGACACTGTTGCTTTAAAGATAACCACACTGTGACACTGTCCCATTAAACATTCCCGCACCGTGACAATGGGACAATGTCCCTTTAAACATTCTCCGCAATGTTACACTATCCCTTTTAACATTCCCTGTAATTTGCTACTGTCCCTTTAAACATTCCGTTCACTGTGACAGTATCCCTTTAAACATTCCACACACTGTGGCACTGTCCCTTTAAACATTCCCTGTACTGTGAGTCTGTCCTTTTAAACATTCCATACTCTGTGACACTGTCCCTTTAAATGTACCCCACACTGAGACACTGTCCCTTCAAACATTCCTGTACTGTGACGTTGTCCCTTTAAATATTGCTGTGCTGTGATAAGGTCCCTTCAAGCAGTCCCTCAATGTGATACTTCCCTTGAAAAATTCCCACAATGTGACACTGCCCTTTAAACATACCCCGCACTGTGACAGTATCCCTTTAAACAGTCAGTGCATTGTGACACTGATCCTTTAAGCATTCCATACTGTGTGACACTGCCCCTTTAAATAATCCCCGCACTGTAAGATTGTCCCTTTAAAGATTTGCCGCATTGTGACACTGTCCCCTTAAACAGTCCCCACATTGTGACATTTTCCATTTAAACAGTCCCTGCACTCTGACACTGTCTCTTTAAACATTCCGTGCTCTGTGACACTGTCTCTTTCAATATTCTTACACTGTGACACTGTCCCTTTAAAAATTCGCTGCACTGTGACACTATCCCTTTAACCATTCCACGCACTGTGACATCGTCCCGTTAAACATTCCCTGCAATGTGACACTAATCTTTTAAACATTCCCCGCACTGTGACACTGTCCCTTTAATCACTGCTGTGCTGTGACAGTGTCCCTTTAAACATTCCCGCACTGTGTTACTGTCCCTTTAAATATTTCCCACACTGTGACACTTTCCCCTTAAACATTCCCGCATTGTGACACTGTCTCTTTAATCATTCTTGTACTGTGGCACTATCCCTTTAAACATTCTTGTGCTGTGACACTATCCCTTTAAACATTCACCACACGGTGACACTGTCCCTTTAAACATTCCCCGCATTGTGACACTATCCCATTAACATTCCCGCACTGTGACACTGTACATTTAAACATTCCCCGCACTGTGACACTGCCCCTTGAAACATTCACACAATGTGATATTGCCCCTTGAAACATTCCCATAATGTGACACTGTCCCTTTAAACATTCTCCGCACTGTGACATGATCCCTTTAAACATTCCTGCAGTGTGACAATGTCCCTTTAAACATTTCCCACACTGTGACACTAACCCTTTAAACAATTCTGCCCTGTGACACTGCCTTTTAAACATTCCCCCAAAGTGACACTGTAATTTTAAAATTCCCACACTGTGACACTGTGCCTTTAAACATTCCCCGTATTGTGACACTCCCTTTAAACATTCCCCGCAATTTGATTCTGTCCCTTTAAAAATTCCCGGACTGTGACAATGTCCCTTCAAACATTCCCCACACTGTCACACTATCACTTTAAACATACCCGCAATGTGACACTGTCCCTTTAAACAATTTTGCTCTGTGACACTGCCCTTTATGCTTTCCCTGCACTGTGACACTGTCCCTTTTAACAGTCCCTGCATTGTGACACTGTCTCTTTAATCATTGCTGTGCTGTGACATTGTCCCTTTAAACATTCCCGCCTTGTGACACTTTCGCTTTCAACATTCCCAATAATTTGATACTGCCCTTTAAACATTATGTTCACTGTGACACTATCCCTTTAAACATTCCGCGCACTGTGAAAATGCCCCTTTAAACATTCCCTGTAATGTGACACTGTCCCTTTAAACATTCCCCGCAAAGTGACACTGTCCTTTTAAGCAACCCCCGCAATGTGACACTGCCCCTTTAAACATTCCATTCACTGTGACACTATCCCTTTAAACATTCCCTGTACTGTGACACTTCCCTTTAAACAATTGTCGCAATGTGATACTGTCCCTTTACACATTCCCGCAATGTGACACTGTCCCTTTAAACATTCCCCGCATTGTGACACTGTCTCTTTAAACATTCCTGCAATGTGACACTGTCCCTTTAAACATTTCCCACACTCTGACACTGTCCCTTTAAACATTGCTGCACAGTGACACTGTCACTTTAAACATTCCTGCAATGTGACACTTTCCCTTTAACCATTCCCTGCAAAGTGACACTGTCCCTTTAAACTTTCCCCGCACTGTGACACTGCTTCTTTAAAAATTCCCGCACTGTGACGCTGTCACGAAAACATTCCTTGTACTGTGACAGTATTCCTTTAAACATTCCTGCACTGAGACACTGTCCCTTTAAACATTCCCCGCATTGTGACACTATCCCATTAACATTCCCGCACTGTGACACTGTACATTTAAACATTCCCGCACTGTGACACTGCCCCTTGAAACATTCACACAATGTGATATTGCCCCTTGAAACATTCCCATAATGTGACACTGTCCCTTTAAACATTCTCCGCACTGTGACATGATCCCTTTAAACATTCCTGCAGTGTGACAATGTCCCTTTAAACATTTCCCACACTGTGACACTAACCCTTTAAACATTCCCTGCACATTCGCACTGTCCCTTTAAACATTCCCACTCTGTGACACTGTCCCTTTAAACAATTCTGCCCTGCGACACTACCTTTTAAACATTCCCCCAAAGTGACACTGTAATTTTAAAATTCCCACACTGTGACACTGTGCCTTTAAACATTCCCCGTATTGTGACACTGTCCCTTCAAACATTCCCCACACTGTCACACTATCACTTTAAACAATCCTCGCACTGTGACACTTTCTCTAAGTATTCCCCACACTGTGATGCTACCCATTTAAACATTCCTGTACTGTGACACTGTCGGTTTAAACATTGCTGTGTTGTGGCACTGTCCCTTTAAAAATACCCGCATTGTGACACTGTCCCATTTAACATTCGCGCACAGCGACACTGTCCCTTTAATCATTGCTGTGCTGTGACACAGTCCCTTTAAACATTCCCACACTGTGATACTGTTCCTTTAAATATTTCCCGCACTGTGACACTTTCCCTTTAAATATTCCCGCATTGTGATACTGTCCTTTAAGCATTCTTGTACTATGGCACTATCCCTTTAAACATTCCTGTATGTGACACTATCCCTTTAAACATTCCCCACACTGTGACACCGTCGCTTTAAACATTCATGCACTGTGACACCATCCTTTTAAACATTCCACACACTGTGCAACTGTCCCTTTAATCTTTCCCCGCACTATTACACTGTCCCTTTAAACATTCCCTGTACTGTGACAATGTTCCTTTAAACATTCCCCACAATGTGACATGATCCCTTTAAACATTCCCCGCCAAGTGACACAATCCCTTTAAACAATCCATGCACACTGTGACATTTTCCCTTTAAACATTCTTGTGCTGTGACACTGTCCTAATAAATAATTCCCGCAATGTGACGCTATCCCTTTAAATATTATCTGCAAGGTAACACTATCCCTTTAAACATTCCACACACTGTGACACTATCCCTTTAATCATTCCCCGCAATGTTACACTGTCCCTTTAAACATTCGCTGCATTGTGACACTGTCCCTTTAAACATTCCTGGCACTGTGACACTGGCCTTTAAATGTTCACCACACTGAGACACTGTCCCTTTAAACAGGCGCTGCACTGTTACACTGTCCCTTTAAACATTTCCCACAGTATGACACTAGTCCTTTAAACATTCCCTGCACTGTGACACTGTCCCTTTAAACAATACCCGCAATGTAACACTGTCCCGTTAAATATTCCCGCACTGTGACACGGTCCCTTTAAATATTCTCCGCATGATGACAATATCCCATTAAACATTCCTGAAAAGTAACTCTTTCCCTTTAAACATTCCTGTGGTGTAACACTGTCCCTTTAAACATTCCATGTACTGTGACACTTTTCCATTTAACATTCCCCACCCTGTGATAATATCCTTTTAAACATTCCCCATAAATTTATATTGTACCTTTAAACATTCCGTGCACGGTGACACTTCCCTTTAAACATTCCCCGCTCTGTGCCACTATCCCTTTAAACGATCCCCACACTGTGACACTGCCCCTTTAAACATTCCAGCAATGTGACATTGTCCCTTTAATCATTCTCCACAATGTGTCACTGTCCCTATAAACATTCCCCACAATGTGACACTATCCCTATAAACATTTCCCACACTGTGACACAATCCCTTTAAACAATCCACGCACACTGTGGCACTGTCCCTTTAAATGTTCCTGTATTGTGACACTGTCCTTTTAAGCAATAGCCGCACTGTGACGACATCCCTTTAAACATTCTCCACACGGTGACACTATCCCTTTAAACATTCCCCGCACTGTGACACGGGCCCCTTAGATATTCCCCACACTGTGACACTTTGATTTTAAACATTCCCCGCAGTGCTACCCTATCCCTTTAAACATTCCCCGCACTGTGACATTGTCCCTTTAAACATTCCCTGTACTGTGACAATGTCCCTTTAAACATTCCCCGCACTGTGACACGATCCCTTTAAACATTCCCTGCCCCGTGATACTATCCCATTAAACATTCTTTATCACTATCCCTTGAAACATTCCCGCAATGTGGAACTGTCACTTTAAACATTTCCACAATGTGACACTGTCACTTTAAACATTCCCCGCACTGTGACACCGTCTCTTTAAACATTCCCCGCAATGTGACACAATCCTAATAAACAATCCACGCACACTGTGACACTTTCCCTTTAAACGCTTCCATAATGTGACACTGTCCTTTTAACCAATCCCCGCAATGTGACACTGTTCCTTTAAACATTCCATTCACTGTGACACTATCCCTTTAAACATTCCCCGCACTGTGACACAGTCCCTTTAAACATTCCCTGTACTGTGATACTGTCCCTTTAAACATTCACCGCACTGTGACGCTGTCCTTTTAAACATTCCCGGCAATGTAACATTGTTCATTTACACATTCCCCGCACTGTGACACAGTCCCTTTAAACATTCCCGCACTGTGATACTAACTCTTTAAACATTGCTGCACTGTGACACTGTCACTGTAAACATTCCCCGCATTGTGACATGATCCCTTTAAACATTCCCGCACTGTGACACTGTCCCTTTAAACAATTCCGTCCCGTGACACTGTCCCTTTAAACATTTCTGTACTGTGACACTGTCCGTTTAAACATTGCTGTGTTGTGATGCTGTCTCGTTAAACATACCCGCACTGTGACATTGTCCCATTAAACATTCCCGCACCGTGACACTGTCCCATTAAACATTCCCGCACCGTGACACTGTCCCTTTAACCATTGCTGTGCTGTGACACTGTCCCTTCAAGCATTCCCGCACTGTGATACTGTCCCTTTAATTATTTCTCACACTGTGACATTTCCCTTTAAACATTCCCTCATTGTGACACTGGCCTTTTAGGCATTCTTGTACTGTGGCACTATCCCTTTAAACATTTGCCGCACTGTGACACTGTCCATTTAAACATTCCCCACAATATGACACTGTCCTTTTAAACATTCCCCACAATATGATACTGTAATTTTAAACATTCCCGCAATGTGACACTGTCCTTTTAAACATTTCCCACACTGTGACGCTGCTCCTTTAAACATTCCGCCCTGTGACACTGCACTTTATTCATTCCCCGCTCTGTGACACTGTCCCTTTAAACATTCCTGTGCTGTAACACTGTCCCTTTGAACATTCGCTGCTCTGTGACATTGTCCCTTTAAACACTCCCCGCATGTGACACTGTCCCTTTTAACATTCCCGCACTGTGGTACGATCCCTTTAAGAATTCCCCGCACTGTGACATTGTCCCTTTACACATTCCCCGCACTGTGACACTGTCCCTTTAAACATTCCCCAATGTGACACTGTCCCTTTAAACATTCCCGCACTGTGGCATTGTCCCTTTAAATATTCCCCGCACGGTGACAATATCACATTAAACACTCCTGAACAGTGACACTTTCCATTTAAACATTCCTGTGCTGTAACACTGTCCCTTTAAACATTCGCCGCACTGTAACAGTTATGTATGGAGAAAGTATTGTGTTCCTAACACAGATGAGACTGCACACAGGGAGGTTAAAGTAACAGTGACCTCAGTCTTTATTAAGACATTCCAGAGTGAGGAACAGATCTTAGGGGCCGGCTTATATACTGTGCTCCCAAGGGATGCTGGGATCCCTTGGGACTTCAGGGGATGAGCTCCCTGGTGGCGGAACATGGGAGTGCATGCTTTACAGATACACAACTTCACTCCACCCCCAAAGTCAAAGTGAAAACTATTTACAAGGTGAGGGGGTCGGGAGCCTTTCGTTCCCTGGTGGACTGCCTCGGTACAAATGTCTGTTCTGGTGTGTTGGCTGTACCCTCGCTGGGCTGGTGTGTTGTTGGCCCTGCAGGGCTACTAGGTGAGCCTGGCCTTGCTGGGCTGTTGGGCGTGATGGGATCGATTTCCTGGTCCGGGGTGGTGTCGTTGATCCTTTGGGTGTGGGCTCGAAAAAGGTGGTGTCTGTTGTGGGTTGTTCAGGGCAGTCTGTGAACCGCAGCCTCGTTTGGTCCAGTGGCTTTCTGCAAATTTGTCCATTGTCTAGTTTGACGACAAACACCCTGCTCCCTCCTTTAGCTATCACTGTGTCCGCGATCCACTTGGGACCATGTCCATAGTTTAGCACATACACAGGGTCATTCAGATCTAATTTCCCATGACACAGTGGCGTGACCATCGTTTACATTTTGTTGCTGCCGTCTGCTCTCTACCTGATCATGCAGGTTGGGGCGAACCAGCGACAGTCTGGTTTTAATTGTCCTTTTCATGAGTAGCTCAGCCGGGGGCACCCCTGTGAGCGAGTGGGGTCTCGTGCGGTAGCTGAGCGGTACTCGGGACAGGCGGGTTTGGAGTGAACCTTCTGTGACTCATTTAAGGCTCTGTTTGATTGTTTGTACTGCCCACTCTGCCTGCCCATTGGAGGCTGGTTTAAACGGGGCCAAGGTGACATGTTTGATCCCATTGTGGGTCATGAATTCTTTAAATTTGGCACTGGTGAAACATGGCCCGTTGTCACTGACCAATATGTCAGGCAGGCCGTGGGTGGCAAACATGGCCCTCAGGCTTTCAATGGTGGCGGTGGCGGTGCTTCCCGACATTATTTCACATTCAATTCATTTTGAAAACGCATCCACATTTTACCGAGAAACGGGCCCGCATAGTCGACATGGATCCACGACCATGGTCTTGAGAGCCAGGACCACAAACTTAGTGGTACGTCTCTGGGCACGTTGCTCAACTGAGCACACACACTGCATTGCCGTACACAGGACTCTAAGTCAGAGTCGATACCGGGCCACCACACGTGGGATCTGGCTATCGCTTTCATCATTACTATACCCGGGTGTGTGCTGTGGAGATCCGAGATGAACATCTCCCTGCCCTTTTTTGGTAGCACTACACTGTTACCCCACAACAGGCAGTCTGCGTGGATGGACAGCTCGTCCTTTCGCTGCTGGAACGCTTGATTAGCTCTTGCATTTCAATGGGGATGCTGGCCCAGCTCCCATGCAGCACACAGTTTTTTACTAGGGACAGCAGAGGATCTTGGCTGGTCCAAGGTCTAATCTGGCGGGCCATGACAGGTGATTTATCATTTTCAAACGCTTCCATCAACAAGTCTGTGGGCTGCACCACCATCAACACATTTGCAGGCTGCGCCATTTCCACCCCCGTGGTGGGCAATGGTAGCCGACTGAGAGCATCCGCACAGTTCTCGGTGCCTGGCCTGTGGTGGATGTATAGTTATACGCTGATAGCGCGAGTACACACCTTTGTATACGGGCTGAGGCATTAGTATTTATCCCCTTGTTTTCAGCGAACAGGGATATGAGGGGCTTGTGATCGGTTTCCAGCTCAAATTTGAGGCCAAACAGGTACTGATACATTTTCTTTACCCCGAACACACACGCTAATGCCTCTTTCTCAATCATGCTGTAGGTCCTCTCGGCCTTAGACAAGCTCCTGGAAGCATATGCGACAGGTTGCAACTTCCCCGTAACGTTAGCTTGTTGTAATACACACCCGACTCCATACGACGACGCGTCACATGCTAGCACAAGTCTTTTACACGAGTTATACAATACAAGCAGCTTGTTGGAGCATAAAATGTTTCTGGCTTTCTCAAAAGCAATTACTTGTTTTTTTCCCCATACCCAGTTCTCACCTTTACGCTATAACACATGTAGGGGCTCTAAGAGGGTGCTTATCCCCGGTAGGAAGTTACCAAAATAGTTGAGGAGGCCCAGGAACGATCGAAGCTCCGTGACATTCTGTGGCCTGGGCGCATTCCTGATAGCCTCTGTCTTGGCGTTTTTGGGCCGAATGCCACCCACCACGATCTTTCTCCCCAAAAACTCCACTTCGGGCTGGCCCACTCACTGAATTTCACTGGGGAGATGATGCCCTCGCTAACTCGATTTCCACTCTCTCCCTCATCATGTGAGGTACTGCTCGCACCTTGTGGTGAATGGGTCGTGCCTCTGGGACGAAGTGGATCTGCACCTTCGCCCGGAAAAGTTTTCAATGCCTGGCTCAAAAAGGGAAGGAAATTTGTTCAGAACCTGGGTACATGAAGCCTCATCGGCATGTGATAGCGCTCGGATGTCATCCCAGTTCCAGCGGATTTTGCCCAGCAGCTTCTTCCAAGCAGTGTGGGGCCATTGCCCGGGACAATCCAGAGTGGCAGTTCGTAAACCGTGCCCTCGTAGGTGACCTTGACCATGGCGCTGCCCAGGACAGTGATAAGCTCTTTGGTGTACATTCTCAGTTTCGTGTAGATGGGGCTCAGGGCTGGTCTGAGTGCCTTGTTGCACCACAGTCTCTCAAACATCTTTTTACTCATGATGGATTGGCTAGCGCCAGTGTCCAGTTCCATGGCTACAGGTAAGCCATTCAATTTTACATTTAGCATTATAGGTGGACATTTCATCGAAAATGTGTGCACCCCATGTACTTCAGCATCTGCCTCTTTGAGGCTCGAAATTGTTTTGATCCACAATGGACCGATCTTTCTCTGCCACGTGGTGGTTAGCAGGATTTGTTGGAGGTGCCCCATTGTTCCACAGCTCTTGCAGACATACTCTTTGAAGCGGCATGAATAGGCTGAATGGAAGCCTCCACAACGCCAACAAGGTGTGAATTGCCTTGCATTCATCCTTTGTTGTGGAATCTGAGTCATTTGGGTCACCTGAGGCCTGCTGGCAGTTGCAGACTCATGGGTTCTGCCCAGTACATTTCTGCTCGCAAACACAGTTCCAGTTAATTTATGAACATCGCTAGCACTTGTGCGCTGAGAGATTTGTTTGGTGTTATCACTGGTGGACATAAGCGCCTGTGCTATCGCAATGGCCTTACTGAGGGTCGGTGTCTTTACAGTCAAAAGTTTTCGTAGGATGGTCTCGTGGCCAATGCCTAGTACAAAAAAGTATCTGAGCATCTGCTCCAGGTAGCCATCAAACTCACATTGTCCTGCAAGTCACCTTAGCTCAGCGACGTAGCTCGCCACTTCCTGATCTTCAGATCGTTGGCTCGTGTAGAACCGATACCTCGCCATCAGCACGCTCTGCCTCGGGTTAAGATGCTCCCGAACCAGTGTACACAGCTCCTCATACGACTTATCTGTGGGTTTCACTGGAGCCAGAAGATTCTTCATGAGGCTGTAGGTCGGTGCCCCGCAGACCGTGAGGAAGACCGCTCTCCTTTTTGCAGCGCTTCCTTCTCCATCCAGCTCGTTGGCTACAAAGTACTGGTCTAGCCGATCGACATAGGCTTCCCAGTTCTCACCCTCCGAGAACTTCTCCAGGATTCCCACAGTTTGCTGCATCTTTGCGTTGGCTTCATATCCTCATCTTCCTAATTGTCTTCCGAACACAGATGAGACTGCACACAGGGAGGTTAAAGTAACAGTGACCTCAGTCTTTATTAAGACACTCCAGAGTCAGGAACAGGCCTTAGGGGCCGGCTTATATACAGTGCTCCCAAGGGATGCTGGGATCCCTTGAGACTTCAGGGGATGCGCTCCCTGGTGGCGGAACATGGGAGTGCATGCTTTACAGATACACAACAGAAAGAGTCAGACTGAACACTGTGAGCTCAAGGTAAAGTGTGACCTTAGTCTTTTATTGCAGGTCTCCAGAGGACGTCTCCAACCTGTGAGGCCTCCTTAAATACCTGTGCTCCCAAGGGATTATGGGATCCCTTGGGACTCCAGGGGATGAGCACCTTCTGGTGGCTGTACAGAGTATATACATGTTTACATATATAACAACACTCCCCCCGCTCCCCCCGCCCCCTCCATCAAAGTCAATAGTGTAACTATTTACAAGATGAGTCGATTTGGGGCCCTTCTTGGCCTGGTTGATCGTCTCGATGTGAATGCCGGTATTGGTGAATCGTCGGTTGGACCCTCGCTGGGCTGCTGTGCAGCTGGCCTTGCTGGGCTGGCTGGTGTGGTGGGTCCTGCTGGGCTGCTGTGCATGATGGGTTCTGCTTCCTGGTCAACCGTGGTGCCGGTTGCCACTGGTGTGTATGTTGGGGGATCAAAGAAGGTAGGGTCCAAGGTGGGCTGCTCAGGGTAGTCCGTGAATCTGAGTTTGATTTGGTCCAAGTGTTTCCGGTGAATGAATCCATTTGAAAGTTTGACCCGAAACACCCTGCTCTCCTCTTTGGCCATGACAGTGCCATGAAGCCACTTGGGACCTTGTCCATAATTCAATACAAAGACAGGATCATTGATTTCAATCCTGCATGACACATTTGCGCTATCATGATATGTACTTTGTTGAAGCCGCCTGCTCTCTACCTGTGCATGTAGATCAGGGTGAACTAACGAGAGCCTTGTCTTAAGTGCTCTTTTCATGAGCAGTTCAGCAGGTGGGATCCCAGTGAGCGAGTGGGGTCTTGTGCGGTAGCTAAGCAGGACTCGGGATAGGCGAGTCTGCAGTGAGCCTTCCGTTACCCTCTTCAAACTCTGCTTGATGGTTTACACTGCTCTCTCTGCCTGACTATTGGACGCTGGTTTAAACGGGGCAGATATGCCATGTTTGATCCCGTTATAGGTCATAAATTCTTTGAACTCAGCACTGGTAAAACATGGCCCGTTGTCGCTCACCAGGACATCGGTAGACCGTGTGTGGCAAATATGGTCCGCGGGCTTTCAATAGTGGCAGCTTTAAATATTCCTGCAGTGTGACACTGTCACTTTAAACTTTACCCGTACTGTGATACTGTCCCTTTAAACATTCCCGCAGTGTGACAGTGTCCCTTTAAACATTGCCCACACTGTGACACTGTCCCTTTAACCATTCCCCACGCTGTGACACCTTTCCTTTAAACATTCCCCGCACTGTGACACTGTCCCTTTAAACATTCCCCGCACAGAGACTCTGTCCCTTTAAACATTCCCCGCTCTGTTACACTATCCCTTTAAACATTTTCCACACTGTGACACTGTCCCTTTAAACATTTTGACACTGTCCCATTAAACATTCCCGCATTGTGACACGATTCCTTTAAGCATTCCACACACTGTGACACTGTCCCTTTTAACTTTCCTGCAACGTGATACTGTTCCTTTAAACATTCCCCACACCGTAACACTTTCCCTTTAAACCTTCCTGCAATGTGACACTGTCCCTTTAAATATTCCCGCAATGTGACACTCTCACTTTAAACATTCCCGTACTGTGACACTGTCCCTTTAAACATTCCTGCAGTGTGACACTGTCACTTTAAACTTGCCCCGTACCATGACACTGTCCCTTTAAACATTCCCGCATGGTGACACTGTCCCGTTAAACATTCCCCACATTGTGACAATGTCCCTTTAACCAATTCCCCCACTGTGACACCGTCCTTTTAAACATTCTCCGCACAGAGACACTGCCCCTTTAAACATTCCCTGCACTGTGACACTATCCCTTTAAACATTTCCCACACTGTGACACTGTCCCTTTAAACATTCCCCGCACAGTGAGTCTGTCCCTTTAAACATTCCCCGCACTATGATACTATTCCTTTAAACATTTTCCACACTGTGACACTGTCGCTTTAAACATTCCCGCAATGTGACACTATCCCTTTAAACATCCCGTAATGTGACACTGTCCCTTTAAATATTCCTGCAGTGTGACACTATCAGTTTAAACATTCCCGTACTGTGACACTGTCCCTTTAAACAATCCCCGCACTGTGACACTGTCTCTTTAAACATTCCTGCAGTGTGACACTGTCACTTCAAACTTTACCCGTACCGTGATACTGTCCCTTTAAACTTTCCGCATGGTGACACTGTCCCATTAAACATTCTCCACATTGTGACAATGTCCCTTTAACCAATCCCCGCACTGCGACACCGTCCTTTTAAACATTCTCCGCACAGAGACACTGTCCCTTTAAACATTCCCCGCACTGTGACACTATCCCTTTAAACATTTCCCACACTGTGACACTGTCCCTTTAAACGTTCCCCGCAATGTGACACTGTCCCTTTAAATATTCCTGCAGTATGACGCTATCAGTTTAAACATTCCCGTACTGTGACACTGTCCCTTTAAACAATCCCCGCACTGTGACACTGTCTCTTTAAATATTCCTGCAGTGTGACACTGTCACTTCAAACTTTACCCGTACCATGGCACTGTCCCTTTAAACATTCCCGCACTGTGACACTGTCCCTTTAAACATTCCCCACTCTGTGACACTGTCCCTTTAAACAATCCCCGCACCGTGACACTATTCCTTTAAACATTTCCCATACTGTGACACTGTCCCTTTAAACGTTCCCCGCACTGTGACACTGTCCCTTTAAACATTCCCCACACTGTGACACTGTCCCTTTAAACATTTCCCGCACTGTGATACTGTCCCTTTAAACAATCCCTGCACTTTGACACTGTCCCTTTAAACATTCCCCGCACTGTGATACTGTCCCTTTAAACATTCCCGTATTGTGACACTATACGTTTAAACATTTCCGTATTGTAACACTATTCCTTTAAACATTCCCCGCACTGTGACACCTTCCTTTTAAACATTCCCACAATGTGACACTACCTTTTAAACATTCCCACAATGTGACACTACCTTTTAAACATTTTCCACCCTGTGTCACTGTCCCATTAACCATTTCCCTTACTGTGACACGATCCCTTTAAACATTCACCACCCTATGACACATTCCTTTTAAACATTCCCACAATGTGACACTGCCCCTTTATACATTCTCCGGCCTGTGTCAATGTCCCATTAAACATTCCCCGCACTGTGACAGTGTCCCTTTAAACTTTACCCACACTGTGACACTGTCCCCTTAAACATCCCCGCACTGTTTCACTGTCCCTTTTGAACACTCCCCGCACTGTGGCACTATCCCTGTGAATATTCCCAGTAACTTGACGTTGTTCCTTTAAACACTCCCCGCACTGTGAGATTGTCGCTGTAAACATTCCCACACTGTGACACTGTCCCTTTAAATATTCCTGCAGTGTGACACTGTCACTTTAAACATTCCCCGTACCGTGACTCTGTCCCTTGAGACATTCCCGCAATGTGACACTGTCCCTTTAAACATTCACCGTACTGTGACATTGTTCCTTTAAACATTCCCCGCACTGTGACACTATCCCTTTAAACATTCCCCACACTGACACTACCCCTGTAAGAATTCCCACACAGTGACACTGTCCCTTTAAACATTCCAGTACTGTGACACTGTCCCTTTAAACAGTCCCATACTGTGACACTTTCTCTTTAAACATTCCCCGCACTGTGACACCGTCCCTTTAAACATTCCAGTACTGTGACACTGTCCCTTTAAACAGTCCCATACTGTGACACTGTCTCTTTAAATATTTTCCACATTGTGACATTGTCCCTTTAAACATTCCCTGTACTGTGACACTATCCCTTTAAACATTCTCGCATTGTGACACTGTCCCTTTAAACATTGCTGCACTGTGACACTATCCCTTTAAACATTCCCACACTGTGACACTGAACCTTTAAACATTCTTGCACTGTGACACTATCCCTTTAAACATTCCCACACTGTGACACTATCCCTTTAAACATTCCCACACTGTGACACTGAACCTTTAAACATTCTTGCACTGTGACACTATCCCTTTAAACATTCCCACACTGTGACTCTATCCCTTTAAACATTCTTGCACTGAGACACTATCTCTTTAAACTCGGAGGTCGAACTCCAAACCATCATGAACACCTTTACCGAAGCGTACGAGAGTATGGGCCTTACATTAAACATCCGTAAGGGAAAGGTTCTTTAGCAACCTCCCCCCGCTACACATTATTGCCCCGCCCCCCCGATTATCATGATCCATGACGAGGCCTTGGACAACGTGGACCACTTTACATATCTTGAGAGCCTACTGTCAACAAGGGCAGACATCGATGACAAAGTCCAACACCGCCTTCAGTGTACCAGTGCAGCCTTCGGTCATCTGAGCAAGAGATTGTTTGAAGACAAGGACCTCAAACCTGGCACCAAGCTCATGGTCTACAGAGCAGTGATGATCCCCACCCTCCTATATGCTTCAGAGACATGGACTACACACATCAAGCACCTCAAAGCACTGGAGATGTACCACCAACAGTGGCTTCGCAAGATCCTGCAAAATAATTGGCACAATACGTGCACCAACGTCAGTGTTCTCGCTCAGCCAACATCGCCAGCATCAAAGCATTGACCAGGCTCGATCAGCTCCAATGGACGGGCCACATCGTCTGCATGCACGATACTAGACTCCAAAAACAAGTGCTCCACTCAAGAGCTTCGATATGGCAAACGAGTCCCAAGTGGGCAGAAGAAAAGCTTCAAGGACACCCTCAAAGCCTCCTTGGAAAAAGTGCAACATCCCCACCGACTCCCTGGCCCAAGACTGTTCCAAGTGGAGGAGAAGCATCCAGGAAGGCACTGCACACCTCGAATCTCTTCGCCGAGAGCACGCGGAAATCAAGCACAAACAACGGAAGGGAGCGCACAACAACCCAAGCAACCCACCCACCCGTCCCTCCAACAACCGTCTGCCCCACCTGTGACACAGCCTGTAGGGGTCCCGCATTGGTCTCATCAGTCAACTGAGAACTTATAGTGTGGAAGCAATTGTGGGACTGCCTAAGAAGAAGAAGAAACATTCCCAGCACAGTGACACTCTCCCTTTAAACATTCCCAGCTCAGGTACACTCTCCCTTTAAACATTCCCAGCACAATGACACTCTCCCTTTAAACATTCCCGCACTGTGGCACTGTCCCTTTAAACATTCGTGCACAGTGACACTCTCCCTTTAAACATTCCCACACTGTGACACTGTCTCTTTAAACATTCCCGCATTGTGACACTGTCCCTTTAAACATTCCCCGCGCAGTGACACTGTCCCTTTAAACATTCCCCGCACAGTGACACTGTCCCTTTAAATATTCCTGCACAGTGACACTGTTCCTTTAAACATTCCCGCACTGTGACACTGTCCCTTTAAACATTCCCTGCACAGTGACACTCTCCCTTTAAACATTCCCGCACTGTGACACTCTCCCTTTACACATTCCCGCACTGTGACACTCTCCCTTTAAACATTCCCCGCACAGTGACACTGTCCCTTTAAACATTCCTGCACAGTGACACTGTCCCTTTAAACATTCCTGCACTGTGACACTTCCCTTTAAACAGTCCCGCACTGTGACACTGTCCCTTTAAACATTCCTGCACAGTGACACTGTCCCTTTAAACATTCCTGCACTGTGACACTTCCCTTTAAACAGTCCCGCACTGTGACACTGTCCCTTTAAACATTCCCTGCACAGTGACACTCTCCCTTTACACATTCCCCGCACAGTGACACTGTCCCTTTAAACATTCCTGCACAGTGACACTGTCCCTTTAAACATTCCTGCACTGTGACACTTCCCTTTAAACAGTCCCGCACTGTGACACTGTCCCTTTAAACATTCCCTGCACAGTGACACTCTCCCTTTACACATTCCTGCACAGTGACACTCTCCCTTTAAACATTCCCCGCACAGTGACACTATCCCTTTAAACATTCCTGCACAGTGACACTGTCCCTTTAAACATTCCCGCACTGTGACACTTCCCTTTAAACAGTCCCACACTGTGACACTGTCCCTTTAAACATTCCTGCACAGTGACACTGTCCCTTTAAACATTCCTGCACTGTGACACTTCCCTTTAAACAGTCCCGCACTGTGACACTGTCCCTTTAAACATTCCCTGCACAGTGACACTCTCCCTTTACACATTCCTGCACAGTGACACTCTCCCTTTAAACATTCCCCGCACAGTGACACTGTCCCTTTAAACATTCCCTGCACAGTGACACTCTCCCTTTACACATTCCCGCACTGTGACACTGTCCCTTTAAACATTCCCCGCACAGTGACACTGTCCCTTTAAACATTTCTGCACAGTGACACTGTCCCTTTAAACATTCCCGCACTGTGACACTTCCCTTTAAACAGTCCCGCACTGTGACACTGTCCCTTTAAACATTCCCTGCACAGTGACACTCTCCCTTTAAACATTCCCTGCACAGTGACACTCTCCCTTTAAACATTCCCGCACTGTGACACTCTCCCTTTAAACATTATTCACACAACCCCTTTAAGAGGCATTGCCGAAGATGTGTTGGACGCATTTGAAGCTGGCTGTGACACGACACGTTAATATGCACCTTCTCTCCTCCAGTGCAGCATGTACTGTGAGTTTCCAGTCATTACCCCGACCATAAATCTACTCCTCCTAAACTGATTCCAGCTTGAGAAATGTTCTTTCCCTGTTAGTAATTCCCAGTTAGGTAATCGGCTGTGAAATGAGTCTCCCCGGTGACGTGTCTGAGCCGTCCAGGCTGTCTCGGACTTGAACCACAGCTGGTGTAAAACTGCCACTTCCCACACTCTGTCCTCCCGACTTCTCTCAGTCAGCAGACCTAGTCAGCTGGTGCTGAGAGCTGACAGTGTGATGTATTAAACACTTGACAATGGGATCAGGGCACTGCCTGTCCAAACATTCACTTTCAGCCTCAAACAAGCCCCAGTGATAACAAACTGGGTCAGTCACAGGCTAAAGGATAGGGACATCGTAACAGGAGGCCATTCAGCCTCTCGGGCCTGTTACATAGGGACAGGAGGAGGCCATTCAGCCCCTCGAGCGTGTTACATAGGAACAGGAGGAGGCCATTCACTGGCCAAGGGAGGAGGCGCAGTGGGGAGAGGAAGGGGAAGGGGAGAAGATGGATGCCGAGAGGAAGGGAGGCATAGGACAGAGGGCAGGTGGGAGGGTATGGGAACGGGGCAGGGAATGGAGGGAGGCGAGAGGAGGGAAGGACGGCGGCAGAGGGGAGGAGAGGGGAGGGGAGGCGTTGGGGATGGAGGGGGAGAAGAGGGGAGGAGTTGGATGGGGTGGATTGGGGAGGCGAGTGGATGGGGAAGGGAAGGGCAGTGGAGGAGGGGAGGGAATGGGGGAGCAAAGTAGATGGGAGAGGGGAGAGGATGAGGAAGGGGTGGGGAGGAGTGGGGGAGGGAGGGGAGTGGATGGAGGAGGGGAGGGGAGGGGATGGGGGAGGGGAGTGGATGGGGGAGGGGAGTGGATGGGGGAGGGGAGTGGATGGGGAGGGGAGGGGATGGGGGAGGGGAGAGGATGGGGGAGGGGAGGGGAGGGGATGGGGAGGGGAGGGGATGGGGGATGGGAGGGGATGGAGGAGGGGAGGGGATGAAGGAGGGGAGGGGATGGGGAGGGGAGAGGATGGGGGAGGGAATGGGGGAGGGGAGGGGAGTGGATGGGGGAGGGGAGAGGGGAGGGGATGGAGAAGGGGAGGGGATGGGGGAGGGGAGGGGAGGGTATGGGGGAGGGGAGGGCTGGAGGAGGGGAGGGGAGGGGATGGGGGGGGAGGGAGGAGGGGAGGGGATGGGATGGGAGGGGATGGAGGAGGGGAGGGGATGGAGGAGGGGAGGGGATGGAGGAGGGGAGGGGAGGGGATGGGGGAGGGGATGGGGAGGGGAGGGGATGGAGGAGGGGAGGGAATGGGGGAAGGGAGGGGATGGAGGAGGGGAGGGGATGGGGGAGGGGAGGGGATGGAGGAGGGGAGGAGAGGGGAGGGGATGGGGGAGGGGAGGGGATGGAGGAGGGGAGGGGAGGGAATGGGGGAGGGGAGGGGAGGGGATGGGGGAGGGAAGGGGAGGGGATGGAGGAGGGGAGGGGAGGGGATGGGGACGGGGAGGGGATGGGGAGGGGAGGGGATGGGGGAGGGGAGGGGATGGGGGAGGGGAGGGGTCCAGCTGTATTAATTTCCATTTTTTAGTAGATTTCCGAAAAGCTAAATTACCAGCTGATCAGTATTGAGTGGGCGGGAGGAGGTAAGGAGGGAGACATTGTGCTGTTGACGATCTGTCCACTGGGAAAGTTTCTGAGGAACTTTGCAGAATGGAATCGGGAATTCCGCTGCGCCCCTTCCGGGGGCAGGAACATCCCGGAGGCGGGACATTCTGGCGCCAGGCACGGAAGTCCCGCCCTGCTTCGCTAAATTGGGGTTGTTGCCCCCGAGAGGAAATGGAATGCAAAATAACACACCCCACTTTCTCTCTGTGGTGGTAAGGGGGCAGCAGCGGAGAGAGAGGGGCACAGCGCTACACACTGAGTGTCAAGATTTGCCGCATAGGAGGGACCCCCACCCCCCCTTCCTGGTTAAAGGGGAGAGCCCAAGCTGCAGACTCTGCGGGGCCCTACCTGGAGCACCGGGGAGCGGTGGGTGGGGGGGGGGGGGGTGCGGTGCCATCAACGGCCAGCTCGCGGCGGACCCCGGGTTCAATGCGGGAAAATTGCCGACATTTTGTTCCAACGTGGCCACCAACTCCCCTTTAAGTGGCGCTCCGCCCACCAGCCTCCTGCCGCCTCGTTCACGCCCCCTGTTGCTGTCACTGGCATCCCCCGGAGCAGCTCCCGGGGGCCCGGGACAATTCTCGTCGTCATCCCGGCACAGCGGAGCGGGGCGCTCCCGGCTATCGCCGCCGCTGAACACCCGCGGAATTTAGCGGGAGTTGTTAGCGCCGCCCCGCCCGGCCACAAAGTAGCTTGCGCGCCACGATCACCCCCAGGGGGCGTAAACCGGAGACGCAAATGACCCCAATTTGACCCCCATGGAATCATAGAATGGTTATAGCATGGAAGGAGGCCATTCGGCCCGTCGAGCTCATGCCGGCTCTCTGCAAGAGCACTTCAGCCAGTCCCACACCCCCACCCTCTCCCTCCAGCCCTGCAATTATTTTTCCTTCAGGTATTTATCCAACTCCCTCTTGTAAGCTACGATTGAGTCTGCCTCCGCCACCCTTTCAGGCAGTGCATTCCAGATCCTAACCACTCGCTGTGTGATTGTTTTTTCACCTTTGGTTCTTCTGCCAATCACCTTAAATCTGTGTCCTCTTCTCAACCCTCCCGTCAATGGGAACAGTTTCTCTCGATCCACTCTGTCCAGAACCCTCATGATTTTGAACACCTCTATCAAATCTCCCCTCAACCGTCTCTGCTCTGGGGAGAACAACCCCAGCTTCTCCAGTCTACCCACGTAAATGAAGTCCCTCATCCCGGGAATCATTCTCGTAAATCTTTTCTGCACCCTCTCTAAGGCCTTCACATCCTTCCTAAAGTGCACTGCCCAGAATTAGACACAATACTCCAGTTGAGGCCGAACCAATGTTTCATAAAAGTTCGTCATAGCTTCCTTGCTTTTGCACGCTATGCCTCTATTAATGAAGCCCAGAACGCTGTAAGCTTTTTTAACTGCTTGCTCAACCTGCCCTGCCACCTTCAACAATTTGTGCACATATGCCCCCAGGTCTCTCTGCTCATGCACCCCCTTTAGGATTGTACCTTTAGTTTATATTGCCACTCTCGTTCTTCCCACAAAAATGTGTCACTTTGCACTTTTCTGCGTTAAATTTCATCTGCCACGTGTCCGCCCATTCCACCAGCCTGCCTATGATATAGTCATCTTGAAATCTATCCCTCTTTTCCTTACTGTTCACTGTACTTCCAAGTTTTGTGTCAGCTGCAATAAAAAGCCTTCGGCCTTCAACCATGGAAGGGACTATTGCCAACCTTGGGTATGTCACTGCGGCAGTGCTTGACTCCCAGCTGGAGTGGGCTGCCTGTGTTTGTCCAGTGGGATCAGGCCCTGGCAGGAAGGTCAGATCCATCAGTAAACTGGAATGGGGATTTCCGCTGAGCTGGTGGATTTGCCTTTATAATCCTTGCAGCTGGAAGGCGCTGCTTGAAAGGGCGGTGGAAGAAGATTCAATGGTAACTTCCAAAAGAGAATTGGATAAATACTTGAAAAGGAGAAATTTCCAGGGCTGTGTGGAAAGAGCAGGGGAGTGGGATTAATTGGATCACTCTTTCACAGAGCCGGCACAGGCACGATGGGCCGAATGGCCTCCTTCTGTGCTGTAATATTCTATGATTCTCCGTGCGTTGCATTGAAGACCTGTCTAGCAATGGGGATAGTCAGCAGCAGAGAATCACAGTAATTACACACAGAGTTAGGCCATTCAGCCCATCAAACCGGTTGGGCTCTTGACCTTGTCACTGTCCTTTCCCCACACCCTTTTAGATTCCCACACCAGAGACCTGAGCCCATAATGTAGGCTGACACTCCCAGTGCAGTGCTGAGGGTGTGCTGCATTGTCAGGGGTGCCGGCTTTCAGATGAGACGTTAAACCGAGGTCCCATCTGCCCTCTCAGGTGGATGTAAAAGATCCCACGGCACTGTTGGAAGAAGAGCAGGGGAGTTATCCCCGGTGTCCTGGCCAATATTTGTCCCTCAACCAACATCATTTAAACAGATTATGAGGTCATTCTCACATTGCTGTTAGTGGGATCTTGCTGTGCACACATTGTCTGCTGCGTTTCCTCGTGTGGTTACTGTTGTGATGTGGGACTAACCCTGACCGGTCCAGGTATAGGTCCCAGAGAGTGGCCGCAATGCCTCAGGGTGGTGTGGCTGTGCTGGGAGGCCCCTCACACACTCCACCACCTCGTCTCAGTGGGTTTGGAGGGCCCAAAGGTCACTCAAACCTCCCTCTTTGGCAGAACCAGTGGAATAATGAGACAAAGCATTGGTGGAAAACAAGCCTAAACAATGAGAAGTCTCCCTCATAAAGCCGACCAATGAGTGGAGCAAATCCTGCCAAGGGATCAGACAAATCTTAGAAACTCCAACAATGTTCTGTAACAACAACAGTCTCACTTTATGATGCCTCCTATAGCTGACGAGCCCGAGTATTCCCAGTTTAGGTGGGCAGAGCCTCCCACACAATGACAGTGCCAATGCTTAATGCCTTAGTTGTATTCAAATATGGAAATCAGGTCGCGCGCCAGTGACAAAAACCTGCAGCGAGCAACTGGGCTCAAGGTCAGCAGAGCCCTCGATATAGTCCCTGGGCCCTCGATACAACCCCCGGGCCTCAAGACAGACCCTGGTCCCTCGATACAGCCCATGGCCCCTCGATACGGTTCCTGAGCCCCTCGATACACTCCCCTGGGCCCTCGATACACTCCCCTGGGCCCTCGATACAACCTCGGGGCCCTTGATACACCCCCTGGGCCCTCGATACAGTTCCTGAGCCCCTCGATACACTCCCCGGGCCCTCGATACACTCCCCGAGCCCGCGATACAGCCCATGGCTCCTCAATACACCCCCCGGGCCCTCAATATACTCCCCTGAGCCCTCGATACAACCCCCGGGCCCTCGATACAACCCCCTGGGCACTCGATACACTCCTCTGGGCCCTCGATGCACTCCCCAGGGCCCTCAATACAGCCCATGGGCCCTCGATACACTCCCCTGGACCCTCGATACAGCCCATGGGCCCTCGATACAGCCCCCTGAGCCCTCGATATACTCCCTTGACCCCTTGATACAGCCCCTGAGCCCCTCGATACAGCCCCTGGGCCCTCGCTACACTCCCCTGGGCCCTCAATATACCCCCGGGCCCTCGATACAGCCTCTGCTTTTATTCAATAACCTCTAAAATTATAGACAAACCTTGTGCTTTACAATCGCATTTGATTTCTCAAGTACATTGGTCTGATTTCAGTTTCTTTCTCATTCGCTCCATTTTACACCCCCTGCTTATTTTTAACCAGCTTTCTGATTATTACAAACACCTAAAAATATCTCAGCCTGTCAGCGCACTATCTCTCGTACTGTGTAACTCTCCTTTCTCCGTGAGTAGCACACAGTCATTGGATCCCAGTCTCCAAATATCACTGACACTCTGCAACCATTGAGTAAACCTGAGGCCCCTACACTAAAGTGCCGGTGCAGAGAATAGTGAGTGCAGCAGAGTAACAGTGCAGGACTCACACTCACTCCACAAACATAAAGAGAACAGGGCCCTGGGAGAGCAGGGTGCTTGGAGAACAGGGCCCTGGGAGAGCAGGGTGCTGGGAGAGCAGGGCCCTGGGAGAGCAGGGTGCTGGGAGAACAGGGTGCTGGGAGAACAGGGCCCTAGGAGAGCAGGGTGCTGGGAGAACAGGGCCCTGGGAGAGCAGGGTGCTGGGAGAGCAGGGCCCTGGGAGAGCAGGGCCCTGGGAGAACAGGGTGCTGGGAGAACAGGGTGCTGGGAGAACAGGGCCCTGGGTGAACAGGGTGCTGGGAGAACAGGGTGCTGGGAGAACAGGGCCCTGGGTGAGCAGGGCCCTGGGAGAGCAGGGTGCTGGGAGAACAGGGCCCTGGGAGAACAGGGTGCTGGGAGAACAGGGTGCTGGGAGAACAGGGTGCTGGGAGAGCAGGGCCCTGGGAGAACAGGGTGCTGGGAGAACAGGGTGCTGGGAGAACAGGGTGCTGGGAGAGCAGGGCCCTGGGAGAATAGGGTGCTGGGAGAGCAGGGTGCTGGGAGATCAGGGTGCTGGGAGAACAGCACCCTGGGTGAACAGGGCCCCGGGTGAACAGGGTGCTGGGTGAACAGGGTGCTGGGTGAACAGGGTGCTAGGAGAGCAGGGTGCTGGGTGAACAGGGTGCTGGGAGAACAGCGCCCTGGGAGAACAGGGCCCTGGGTGAACAGGGTGCTGGGTGAACAGGGTGCTAGGAGAGCAGTGCCCTGGATGAACAGGATGCTGGGTGAACAGGGCCCTGGGTGAACTGGGTGCTGGGAGAACAGGGTGCTGGGAGAGCAGGGCCCTGGGAGAGCAGGGTGCTGGGAGAACAGGGTGCTGGGAGAGCAGGGTGCTGGGAGAGCAGGGTGCTGGGAGATCAGGGTGCTGGGAGAACAGCACCCTGGGTGAACAGGGCCCTGGGTGAACAGGGTGCTGGGTGAACAGGGTGCTGGGTGAACAGGGTGCTAGGAGAGCAGGGTGCTGGGTGAACAGGGTGCTGGGAGAACAGCTCCCTGGGAGAACAGGGCCCTGGGTGAACAGGGTGCTGGGTGAACAGGGTGCTAGGAGAGCAGTGCCCTGGATGAACAGGATGCTGGGTGAACAGGGCCCTGGGTGAACTGGGTGCTGGGAGAACAGGGTGCTGGGAGAGCAGGGTCCTGGGTGAACTGGGTGCTGGGAGAACAGGGCCCTGGGAGAGCAGGGTGCTGGGAGAGCAGGGTGCTGGGTGAACAGGGTGCTGGGTGAACAGGGTGCTGGGAGAGTAGGGTGCTGGGAGAACACGGCCCTGCGAGAGCAGGGTGCTGGGAGAGCAGGGTGCTGGGAGAGCAAGGCCCTGGGTGAACAGGGTGCTGGGAGAGCAGGGTGCTGGGAGAGCAGGGTGCTGGGAGAGCAGGGTGCTGGGTGAACAGGGTGCTGGGTGAACAGGGCCCTGGGAGAGCAGGGTGCTGGGAGAACAGGGCCCTGGGTGAACAGGGTGCTGGGTGAACAGGGTGCTGGGTGAACAGGGTGCTGGGAGAGCAGGGCCCTGGATGAACAGGGTGCTGGGAGAGCAGGGCCCTGGATGAACAGGGTGCTGGGAGAACAGGGTGCTGGAAGAGCAGAGCCCTGGATGAACAGGGTGCTGAGAGAGCAGGGTGCTGAGAGAGCAGGGTGCTGGGTGAACAGGGTGCTGGGTGAACAGGGTGCTGGGAGAGCAGGGCCCTGGGTGAACAGGGCGCTGAGTGAACAGGGCGCTGGGTGAACAGGGTGCTGGGTGAACAGGAGCAAGCTTTGGCATTCCAGCCCCTGGCTCACAAGGCGAAGAGATTGAGCTCCACTGCAAACAGTCCCATAAAAACATAAGGAATAGGAGCAGGAGTTGGCCATTTGACCTCTCGAACCTGCTCCACCATTCAATAAGATCATGGCTGATCTGATCCTGGGCTTAGCTCCACTTCCCTGCCCACTCACTTATCGTTCAAAAATCTGTCTATCTCCGCCTTAAATATATTCAATGACCCAGCCTCCTCAGCTCTCTGGGGCAGAGAATTCCACAGATTTACAACCCTGTGAGAGAAGAAATTCCTCCTCATCTCAGTTTTAAATGGGCGACCCCCTATTCTGAGACTATGTCCCCTAATTCTAGATTCCCCCACGAGGGGAAACATCCTCTCTGCATCTAGCCTGTGAAGCCCCCTCATTATCTTATACATTTCAATAAGATCGCCTCTCATCCTTGTAAACTCCAATGAGTATAGGCCCAACCTGCTCAACCTATCCTCATCAGTTAACCCCCTCATCCCAGGAATCAACCTCGTGAACCTTCTCTGAACTGCCTCCAATGCAAGTATATCCTTCCTTAAATAAGGAGACCAAAACTGTACACAGTACTCCAGGTGAGTGGAGGCTGGAAGATGGTCTCTCAGTGCTGGGTTACTGACACTGGATGGGGTGACCGTGGGCTCAGAGGTTGTGTTCTCGTCTCTGGGTCATTGGGGTCAAGCCCCACTACAGACAGTGGCTCTGAACACTGGTTGAGGTCTAGTGTTGGCCCTTCTGTCCCCCTTCTTATTGCAAAGGGTAGGCAGGGCTCTATAGCCTTGGTAGCTACTGACAATACTTGTGTGAAGGGTCATAGAATACAGCGGGCCATGGATTAGTGTTGCTGGATACAGTATCCATGAGGGGAGATCGCAGGCCACAGATCGGAAAGGAATCAGACGGAGAGAGAGTTGAGCTGTAACGTACATTTTTCTATGCTGGTATCTTATATCATTTGAAGGAAAGAAAGACTTACATTCATATAGCACCTGTCACTACCTCAGGACGTCCCAAAGCTCTTTACAGCCAAAGAAGTACTTTTGGAGTGTAGTCACAGTGTGAAATGCAACAGCCAATTGGCATACAAGCAAGTTCCCACAAACAGAAATGATATAATGACCAGATTTTAATGATTTCAATTGAGGGTTAAATATTGGCCAGGACACAAGGGCAACTACCTTACTCTTCTTCGAAATAGTGCCCTGGGATCTTTACATCCACCTGAGAGGGATGGGCCCTCAGTTCAACATCGCACCAAACAGTGGCACCTCTGACAGTGCAGCACTTGCTCAGTACTGCTCTGAGTGTCAGCCTAGATAATCATGTGTAAGTCTCTGGAGTGGGACTTGAACCCACAACTTTCAGACTTTGAGCCAAGAGTGCTACACAGTGAGCCACAGCTAACTTCAGGTGATGGCTGTGAGAATGTCTGTTCATTTAACCCCAAATAAAGTCTTTGACTCGGTTTTTCCAACTCAATCTTGGCACATCGGCACAGGACAGCAGTTTTAACAGAAAATGACATTCTCAACAAAGGGACAGGAGACCAAACCAGCGCATTCGCAGAGTGTATCAGGTGTCTTTTAAATATCCCTCACTGGGGTAAGAGCAGCAGATGAGAACCAGCTCAAGGTGTACAGCAGAACTCAAAACTCATTCTGATCTCGGTCCCCTCTGATCCATGCCCCCCACTGATCCCCCGCTGATCCCTGTTCCCCACTGATCCCCCGCTGATCCCTGTTCCGCACTGATCCCTGTCCCCCACTGATCCCTGTTCCCCACTGATCCCTGTTCCCCTCTGATCCCTGTTCCCCACTGACCCCCCACTGATCCCCCACTGATCCCTGTCCCCCACTGATCCCTGTTCCCCTCTGATCCCTGCCCCCCACTGACCCCCCACTGATCCCCCGCTGATCCCTGTTCCCCACTGATCCCTGTTCCCCACTGATCCCTGTCCCCCACTGATCCCTGTTCCCCACTGACCTCCCACTGATCCCCCACTGATCCCTGTTCCCCACTGATCCCTGTCCCCCATTGATCCCTGTTCCCCACTGACCTCCCACTGATCCCCCACTGATCCCTGTTCCCCACTGATCCCTGTCCCCCACTGATCCCTGTTCCCCACTGACCCCCCACTGATCCCCTCTGATCCCTGTTCCCTACTGACCCCCACTGATCCCCCACTGATCCCTGTTCCCCACTGATCCCTGTCCCCCACTGATCCCTGTTCCACACTGATCCCTGTCCCCCACTGATCCCTGTTCCCCTCTGATCCCTGCCCCCCCACTGATCCCCCGCTGATCCCTGTTCCCCACTGATCCCTGTTCCCCACTGATCCCTGTCCCTCACTGATCCCTGCCCCCCACTGACCCCCCACTGGTCCCCCGCTGATCCCTGTTCCCCACTGATCCCTGTCCCCCACTGATCCCTGTTCCCCACTGATCCCTGTCCCCCACTGATCCCTGTTCCCCTCTGATCCCTGTTCCCCACTGACCTCCCACTGATCCCCCACTGATCCCTGTCCCCCACTGATCCCTGTTCCCCTCTGATCCCTGCCCCCCACTGACCCCCCACTGATCCCCCACTGATCCCTGTCCCCCACTGATCCCTGTCCCCCACTGATCCCTAACCCCCACTGACCTCCCACTGATCCCTGTCCCCCTCTGATCCATGTCCCCCCCACCTCGATCCCTGTCCCCCACTGATACCTGTCCTGTACTGATCCCTGTCCCGTACTGATCGCCCTCTGATCCCTGTCCAGTACTGATCCCTATCCCATACTGATATTCTCCAAAGGGCAAGAATTCTACTTACCACATAAAAGTGGCACGGTCAACAAAAGAGGTGAGAGATAACATAAAACGAAAGCATGCAAAAGTGCGAGTCTAACGGTGTAAATCCAGGGGATGGGAGGTATGTACAGAACAACAAAGGAAGACAAAAAATAAAGTAAGAGCTGCAAAAAGGAATATGAAAAGAAACTTGCGAAAGAAAACAAGATTATCACAAAATGTTTTTACAAATATATTAGAAGAAAACAGGTAGTCAAGGCCAATGTGGGCCCGTTAAAATCAGATGCGGGTAATATTGTAAATGAAAATAAGGAATTACAGCCTTGTTGAAGAATGAGTTTGTGTGGGTCTTCACAGTCGAGCAAGAGGATCATGTACCTGAAAATCCAGAGAAACTAATAATGAATCAAGGATTGGAACTCACTAAAGATAATGTAAGCAAGAAAACAGTATTAGAAAAAATAATGGCACTAAAGACTGACAAATCCCCAGGACAAGATGGTTTCCACCCCAGGGTTTTAAAGGAAGTAGGGGAGGAAATTGCAGAGGTTTTAACCACAATCTTTCAAACCTCCCTGAATGCAGGAATTGTCTCTTTAGATTGGAACATTGCAAATGTAACTCCATTACTTGAGATAGGTGAGAGAGAGAGAGACCAGGAACTTATAGACCTGTTAGTCTAACATCGGTTATGGGGGCGTTATTGGAATCTATAATTAAGGACCGAGTGAGTGAGGACTGATCAGAGAGAGCCAACATGGATTGTACAGGGTAGGTCATGTCGAACGAACCTCATTGCATTTTTTGAGGAAGTAACTACATTAGTAGACAGGGGAATGGATGTAGTTTCTAAGTATTGTGTATGTAGGCACTCTGTTAATGACTCCACAAGGCAGGGGTATGGCACTTGAACTGTACAGACTGTAGTCCTTTATTGCAGCTCCCAGAGTGAGTGAGCTCTGGGAGCTGCAATAAAGGACTACTGGGTTACCTGCAGTGTACAGGTGACTCTTAGGTCTCCAGCAGCAGCACCCTCTGGTGTACGGGCAAGGTATAAACAGGGTGAAGGTACATTCAGGTCTAGTGTTACAGTACATCAGCACATCATTAGCATGCATACATAACAACACTCCCCCCTCAGCCTTTCAAAAGTCCTCATAGCCATGACATGGGGAGGTGATCAGTAGTGAGCTGTGGGAGGTTGTGGTGAGGGTTGTGTGAGTGCCAGGTGTGATCCCTGTGCTTTAGGCTGCCCTCATTCATTTCCCCCCCCCCCTCCTCACACACAGACCATGTGGATGTCACTGTTGGAGGAGGTGGAGCCAGTGCAATGGGTAGGTTACATATATTGTAGAGTGGGTGAGTGGTGGTGGGCAGGGCCACAGGACTGTGTGGGCTCCTTGTCCCCCATTGATGGTGGAAGTCTGGTCATCCCAGGGTCTGCCAGGAAAGTTGGAGGGTATTGGTCTCTCGCTCCTGGTGCTGGCCCTGGTGGCCAGGGGGTGTAGGGCCGATCTGGGGCAGTTGCCGGTGGTGGTGGCTGTGCTGCCCATTGACCGCTGTCCCTGCAGTGGGTCTGCTCCCACTGGGTGTGTGCGAGCCCTTCCTGGGACATCACATTTGTCCCAAAAGCCCAGGCTACATGGTCAGGTAGCCCGCTGGACCTTGGGGTCTCCCACAGGGGGATACCTCTGGCATTTACATTGGACCTGCAGAACCCGGTGTCCTTTAACAGTCTATTTTCTTCATACATGACACGTTGGCTCCGATCACAAATAGTCGATTCTATACTGTTATCTCTCTTTACATTATCACTTTTAGCACTTACAACACTTTCTTGTGTATCGATGTCTCCATACAGGGCTATATTTGTCATATTAAAATTTCTAGCATCATCAGTTAACAGTACAAACTTGTTGCTAACATCACTTTCACAAGCATTCATTACATTTTTTTCATTAGTTAATCCGGCATCACAATTTAACGTTACATTTGCATACCTGCATTCGTTTACTGCACTTTTAACTTTAAAGTCCTTGGCATCGCTGTGCCTAGAGTGAAACTGTCGCTTTAATTTATTTGGGTTACCGGTCTCCTTTAAGGGGGCCTTCCAATCCGGTTCGCCGCTCGGTGTCACGTGTCGCTCCTCCAACGCTGTCCCTCGTGGTCTGGTCGTGGCCATTTTGATTCTAGGTTCTTTGCCTCGTGGTGTAGCCGCCATCTTCGATGTAGGCTATAGTGATCTTTTTCTTCTCAGGTTCGGTCACAGACTTCGGGAATCCACCTTTTCCACCGATCTTCTTTCCTCGGAGTCCTGCCACAGCCTGGAAGGTGAGGTCTGGACGTTCGGGTTGGGTGATCTCGCCATGGTGTTGTGCAGTCGTCGCCGCGCAGTCGAGCTGGACGGTAGGATTTCTTGGTGCAGCGATGGATCCAAGTTCGGAGCAGCGTGGGATGGTGATCGCTGGAGCCCGGAGGTCGTCATTGCTTCGACCGAATTGGACCTGCTTCATCCAACTTCTTCCCAGCAGCATTGGACCATCGGCGGCAACAATCCACAAGGGGAGCTTGTTCATCATGCTGCCCTGGGAGACCTGGACATCCACGCTGCCAATGACTGGGATGGTGCCTTTGGTGTAGGTGAGCAGCTTTGCCTGGATAGGAGACAGCTTTGGTCGTTCGGTGGGTTCCAAAGTTTTTCGAAGGTCATCTGGCTCATCAAAGACTGTCTCACCCCTGTATCGATCTCCATCGAAACTGGAACTCCGTTGATATCCACTTCCATCTTCCACGGGGAACTCTCGGTGGAGCAGGTATAAATTCCGCACTCTTCTTCCAGGGTTGAGCAGTTTCGTCTTCATCAGTGTCAGAGCCTAGGTGATCAGCCAGCTCTTCAGCGACGTGATGAGTAAAGCCTTTTCTGCATATTCTTTCGCTTTGCAGCCTTTGCAGGTATAGTCTTTGTAGTGGCACTGGTGGGCCCTGTGGTTTCCTCCACAGCACCAGCACAGGGCTAGTCGGTTGCTCCTATGTGGCGGACTCAGGGTTGCGGGACTCAGGGCAGCATTTCTGTCTTTGAAAGTCACCATTCTGTTCACTGCGCTCGTCGGTTTAGAGTCCTGGGTGTGGGTCATCATTCGTTTGGAGTCGCAGACCGAAATCATGTAGGCCTGGCTCACTTTGATTGCCTTCTGCAGGGTGACTACATTAGTAGACAGGGGAATGGATGTAGTTTCTAAGTATTGTGTATGTAGGCACTCTGTCAATGACTCCATGAGGCAGGTGTATGGCACTCGAACTGTACAGACTGTAGTCCTTTATTGCAGCTCCTAGAGTGAGGACACCAAGAGGTGAGCTCCCTTTTATACTGGGTTCCCTGCAGTGTACAGGTGACCGTTCGGTCTCTAGCAGCAGCACCCTCTGGTGTACAGGCAAAGTATATATAGGGTGAAGGTACATTCAGGTCTAGTGTTACAGTACATCAGTACATCAGTACATCATTGGCATGCATACACAACAATAAGGATTCCCAGAAGGCATTTGATAAATTTCCACATAAGAGACTGTTAGCTAAGATTAAAGCTCATGGAATTGAAGGTAAATTATTGACCTGGTCCGGAGATTGGTTGGGAGGAGAAGACAGAGTGCAGAGATAATGGATATGTACTCGAATTGGAAGGAGCTGACGAGTAGTGTCCCACGAGGATCTGTGCTGGGGCCTCAACTATTCATCACTTTTATGAATGACTTAGTTAATGCAATAGAGAGTCATATATCCAAGTCTGCCGATGACACAAAGATTGGTGGCATGGTGCAGGCGGGAGCCTGAAATTACAAAGAGACTTTGATAGATTAAGTGAGCGGACAAAACTGTGGCAGATGGATTTTAGTGCAGGTAAATGTGAGGTCATCCATTATGGACCATAAAAGGATAGTTCCGAGTGATTTTTGAATGGTGAAATACTAGGAACAAAGAGATTCATTGGTCCATATACTCAGATCACTAAAATGTCGTAGTCAGGTACAAAGAATAATCAAAAAGGCTAATGTATTGTGAGCCTTTATATCCAGAGAGCTGGAATATAAAGGGGAGGAAGTTCTGCTACAGTTATACAAAACTCTAGTTAGACCACGTCTGGAGCACTGAGCACAATTCTGGGTACCGCACCTTAGAAAGGATATATTGGCCTTGGAAGCAGTGCAGCATAGGTTCACCAGTATGTTACCAGGGCTCCAAGGGTTAGATTATGAGAAGAATTTACATAAACTAGGCTTGTATTCCCTGGAATATGCAAGTCTAAGGGGTGAGTTGATGGAGGTATTTAGGATTTTGGAAAGGAATTGATAGGATGGATAGAGAGAAACTTTTTCCGCTGGTGGGTTGGGGAGGGGGGGTGGGGGTGTCTAGGACAGGGGGACATGACCTTAAAATCAGAGCCAGCCCATTCACCAGACAAGTTAGAAAACACTTCTTCACACAAAAGGATGTAGAAGTGTGGAACTCTCTCCCACAAAAAGCGGTACATGCTAGTTCAATTCGTGATTTGGGGCCTGAGTTTGGTGAAGCATAAGTCCCGCCCATGTACCATTGAAAGGACCACTGAGATCCTGACGGTACTTTGGGCGGAAGTTTCATGAAAAAATGTGGGAAAGACCGTCCGGCAGCAAAAGTGGGCCTTATACGCCAATTCTGGGCGTCAGCGGGCGGTAGCTCCCATTCTGGGCGGCAAATGCAATCCTCAGCAAGGCACCGCCGCGGATAGAGTCAGGCCCAGGCAGGGGGGAACTGATAAGATAAAACGTTTTCCAACCAATAAAAAAATACCAGAAATCCTTGAGAGGACCCCATCGACCTAAATGCCGACAAAAGAAATGAAGAAAAGAAGTGCACTAAGCTTTTCTTGCAGATCTTTATACTTACCTTTTAGGTAAGACCTGCCTCCACGCGGTGGTCTTTTCCCCTGCTGGAACAGGAGGACTGCCCGGACCAATCTGGGGACGCAGCGGGCGGGAGGACTCTTGTGGGCGTTGCACGCCAGCGGACACCCCCCAGCGGTCTTCTCTCCCCGCCGGCGTGGGGACCTGACCAAACTCGATCGGAGGGGAGAACGCCCCAAAAACATCGAAACTGCCTAGAAAACTTGGTGGCAGCTAACGGTAAGTCAACCAAACTCGGGCCCTAGAAATCTTTTGCTCGCCAAGTGAATGAAGGGATATGGAGCAAAGGTGGGTGGATGGAATTAGGATACAGATCAGCCATGATCTCATTGAAAGTTGTAATAGGCTCGAGGGGCTGAATACTCCCACATATTTAGCCTGTGCTGTACTGCGCTGGGAGTGTTTGATGGGACAGTGTAGAGGGAGCTTTATTCTGCATCTAACCCATGCTGTACCTGCCCTGGGAGTGTTTGATGGGACAGTGTAGAGGGAGCTTTACTCTGTATCTAACACATGCTGTACCTGCCCTGGGAGTGTTTGATGGGACAATGTAGAGGAAGCTTTACTCTGTATCTCACCGTGCTGTACCTACCCTGGGAGTGTTTGATGGGACAGTGTAGAGGGAGCTTTACTCTGTATCTAACCCTGTGCTGTACCTGCCCTGGGAGAGTTTGATGGGACAGTGTAGAGGGAGCTTTACTCTGTATCTAACCCTGTGCTGTACCTGCCCTGGGAGAGTTTGATGGGACAGTGTAGAGGGAGCTTTACTCTGTATCTAACCCCGTGCTGTACCTGCCCTGGGAGAGTTTGATGGGACAGTGTAGAGGGAGCTTTACTCTGTATCTCACCCATGCTGTACCTGCCCTGGGAGTGTTTGATGGGACAGTGTAAAGGTAGCTTTACTCTGTGAACTGTGGGGGTGAGGTAGGGACAGTGGTGGGGAGTTGGAGTTGCTGGTATATACGATGGGAAACCTGTGTATTTAGCCTGTTTGATTAGATTAAAAATCTATTAACTGTGAAGTGTATAAGTGTTTCAAATGAACCAGAATGCACCATTTGTCTTGTAAAATTATAAAATATTCCAAGAGTTTACTGCACAAACACAAGACGAGTGAGCAGGGAGTGGGTAGGCAGTATTTGGGTAGAGAGTGTCCAGTTTTAGTGCTACAGTAAGGAGCCCTGATGCTGAACTCAACGCCATTAGCTACTCGTCAGCAAGCTTTTTTTAAAGGAACGTTAATTAATTTTCTCCCTCCTGGTCATTGATTTCATGCGGGGAGGGTGAAGCTGTAAAACTAACAAGGAAATGATTTATTCCCTGAATGCAAACACACAGCAATAAAAGTGAAGGAATGTTCCCGCTAATTTTGTTGAAGAAACTTCATTTCTGATCGTTCATGACTTCAAAATCCTGGAGAATCCACCAAACAAATGACTAAAAGAGTGTGTAGGTGGTGTTGGGGGGATATGGGGAGAGGGTGGGGTTGGTGATATGGGGAGAGTGTGGGTAGGGTATGGGGAGGGGATGGGTGGGTGAGGTTAGGGGTATTGGGAGAAGGTGGGTAGGTGGGGTTGGGGATATGGGGAGAGGGTGGGTAGGGTATGGGGAGGGGATGGGTGGGTGAGGTTAGGGGTATTGGGAGAAGGTGGGTAGGTGGGGTTGGGGGTATGGGGAGGGGATGGGTGGGTGGGGTTAGGGGTATTGGGAGAAGGTGGGTAGGTTGTGTTGGGGGTATGGGGAGAGGGTGGGTAGATGGGGATGTGCGGAGAGGGTGGGTAGGTTGGGTTGGGCGTATGGGGAGAGGGTGGGTAGGTGGGGTTTGGGACATAGGGAGAGGGTGGGTAGGTGGGGATATGGGGAGAGGGTGGGTGGGTGGGTTTGGAGGTATGGGGAGAGGGTGGGTGGGTGGGGTTGGGGGTATGGGGAGAGGGTGGGTGGGTGGGGTTGGAGGTATGGGGAGAGGGTGGGTAGGTGGGGTTGGAGGTATGGGGAGAGGGTGGGTGGGTGGGGTTGAAGGATATGATGATGATGGGGTTGTTCTATATAAAATGGATGGCTAGATCTTGTTCTCCTGTTGTTATCTGCCATTCCACCTCACCCCCATCCCTCCCCGCCCCGCCCGTTAGATTGGATTCTGATCCTCACGCCCAGTCGGAGATCTCGTGACTCACATCAGGATCACCTGTGTGTCAGCATTGGGTGCTAGATATGCTGGAGGTAGGACCCGGGGCAGCAAGACAATAAACACAACCCCACTCCATATACACAGCAGGCCACACAGCGCATGTTTTGCAAGCGCTCCATTAGGAATGAAGAAAGATTGTGGTCCCAGGGTCTGAATTATGATCATGTGCTGTGAGGCTGCACCAATGTTAGAGAGACAATAATCAGCCAGGGTTCCTGCTCCTGGTCACTGTCCAGTGACCCCTGGGGTTAGAGAGAGGGGGAAATCAGCCAGGGTTCCTGCTCCTGGTCACTGTCCAGTGACCCCTGGGTTAGAGAGAGGGGGAAATCAGCCAGGGTTCCTGCTCCTCGTCACTGTCCAGTGACCCCTGGGTTAGAGAGAGGGGGAAATCAGCCAGGGTTCCTGCTCCTGGTCACTGTCCAGTGACCCCTGGGTTAGAGAGATGGGGAAATCAGCCAGGGTACCTGCCCCTGATCACTGTCGTGTGACCCCTGGGTTAGAGAGAGGGGAAATCAGCCAGGTTTCCTGCTCTTGATCACTGTCCAGTGACCCTTGGGTTAGAGAGAGGCGGAAATCAGCCAGAGTTCCTGCTCCTGCTCACTGTCCAGTGATCCCTGGGTTAGAGAGAGGGAAAATCAGCCAGGTTTCCTGCTCATGATCACTGCCCAATGACCCCTGGGTTAGAGAGAGGGGAAATCAGCCGGGTTTCTTGCTCCTGATCACTGTCCAGTGATCCCTGGGTTAGAGAGAGGGAGAAATCAGCCAGGATACCTGCTCCTGATCACTGTCCAGTGACCCCTGGGTTAGAGAGAGGAGGAAATCAGCCAGGGTACCTGCCCCCGATCACTGTCCAGTGACCCCTGGGTTAGAGAGAGGGGCAATTAGCCAGGGTTCCTGCTCCTGATCACTGCCCAATGATCCTTGAGTTAGAGAGAGGGGAAATCAGCCGGGGTACCTGTCCCTGATCACTGTCCAGGGGTTACTCAAGGACAGTCAGCATGGATTTGTTAAGGGAAGATCGTGTCTGACTAACTTGATTGAATTTTTTGAGGAAGGTGGATAAGGGTAGTGGGTTTGATGTAGTGTATATGGATTTTAGAAAGGATTTGGATAAGGTCCCGCATGGCAGACTGGCCACGAAAGTAAAAGCCCCTGGAATCCAAGGCAAAGTGGCAAGTTGGATCCAAAATTGGTTCAGAGGCAGTAAGCAAAGGTTAATGGTTGATGGGTGTTTTTGTCACTGGAAGGCTGTTTCCAGTGGGGGTTCTGCAGGGCTCAGTGCTGGGTTCCTTGCTTTTTGTGGTATATATCAATGACTTGGACTTGAATTTAGAGGGTATGATTAAGAAGTTTGCAGATGATACAAAAATTGGCTGTGTGATTGATAATGAAGAAGAAAGCTGCGGACTGAAGGAAGATATCAATAAACTGGTCAGGTGGGCAGAACAGTGGCAAATGGAATTCAAACCAGAGAAGTGTGAGGTAATGCATTTGGAAGGGCTAGCAAAGCAAAGGAATACACATGTTAAATGGTAGGACACTGAGAAGTGTAGAGGAACAAAGAGACCTTGGAGTGCATGTCCACAGATCCCTGAAGATAGCAGGCCAGGTAGATAAAGTGGTTAAGAAGGCATACGGAATATTTGCCTTTATTAGCCGAGGCATAAAATACAAGAGCAGGGAGGTTATGCTTGAACTGTATAAAACACTAGTCAGGCCACAAGTACTGGGTACAGTTCTGGTCACATTACAGGAAAGATGTGATTGCACTAGAGAGGGTACAGAGGAGATTTACAAGGTTGTTATCTGGATTGGAGAATTTTAGCTATAAGGAAAGATTGGATCGGCTGGGTTTGTTTTCTTTGGAACAGAGAAGACTGAGGGGAGACCTTATTGAGGTATATAAAATTACGATGGGCCTAGATAGAATGGACCTATTTCCCTTGGCAGAGTGGTCAACAACCAGGGGGCATAGATTTAAAGTAATTGGTAGGAGGTTTAGAGGGGATTTGAGGGGAAATGTTTTCACCCAGAGGGTGGGGAGTCTGGAACTCATTGCCTGAAAGGGTGGTAGAGGCAGAAACCTCACCACATTTAAAAAGTACTTGGATGTGCACTTGAAGTGCCGTAACCTACAGGGCTATGGATCAAGAGCTGGAGCGTGGGATTAGGCTGGATAGTTCTTTGTCGACCAGCGCGGACACAATGGGCCGAAATGGCCTCCTTCCGTGCTGTAAATTTATTTGATTCGACGCGAGGGGAAATCAGCCAGGGTTCCTGCTCCTGATCACTGTCCAGTGACCCCTGGGTTAGAGAGAGGGGGAAATCAACCAGGGTTCCTGCTCCTGGTCACTGTCCAGTGACCCCTGGGTTAGAGAGAGGGGAAATCAGCCAGGGTTCCTGCTCCTGATCACTGTCCAGTGACCCCTGGGTTAGAGAGAGGGGGAAATCAGCCAGGGTACCTGCCCCTGATCACTGTCGTGTGACCCCTGGGTTAGAGAGAGGGGAAATCAGCCAGGGTTCCTGCTGTGCTGGGAACTGTGGTAGAAAGGATTGCACAGCCTGCCCGCACTCAATGTCTGCTGTGGTTGAATGGTGACTGGGTGAGTTGCCGGATGTTGTGGCACGCCAGCGAGAGGCAGCATCATCAGGAGAGCAGGGAGGAAGGTTGGCCAACAGATACTCAAATGTGTCACCACGAGTTGTCTGAATCTCAAGCACATCCACCCTTGTCGATAGGTGGGCAGTTCATGCAGCAAGGTATTCGATGGGTGGGCAGTTCATGCAGTAAGGACCTTGGATGGATGGGTGGGCAGTTCATGCAGTAAGGACCCTGGATGGATGGGTGGGCAGTTCACGCAGCAAGGTATTTGATGGGGGGGCAGTTTACGCAGCAAGGTATTTGATGGGTGGGCAGTTCACGCAGCAAGGTATTTGATGGGTGGGCAGTTCACGCAGCAAGGTATTTGATGGGTGGGCAGTTCACGCAGCAAGGTATTCGATGGGTGGGCAGTTTGTGCAGCAATGTATTTGATGGGTGGGTGGGCAGTTCGTGCAGCAAGGCTCTGGATGGATGGGCGACACGAGCTGGGCCTCTCTCAGCCTGCGTGGGTGGCACGGAGGGCTGACGATACTGTTGCTATGGGAACAGGTGGGTAGAATAAATCAGGTGGAATGATGCGAGGTTGCAGGAGACACAGGGAGTGAGTCACTGCTGCTTATTCACTGTTTTAGTGGCAGTATCAGTTTCCTCGACAGGGTGCTGAATCCGGAGCAGACTCTGTGATCAAGCAGTTTCTAATCTGTTCATTGACACCTTAAACAGGACCCACTGAGTACCTGGTTAGCAGCCGCACTGGGGGTTAGAAAGAGCAACAAGAGAACTCACTGAGAGAAAGACTTGCATTTACCGTAGTGCCTTTCACAGCCTCAGAACATCCCAAAGCAGTTCACAGGCAGTGACGTGCTTTTGAAGTACCGCCATTTTGCGCATAGCAAGATCCCCAAAACAGGGTTGAGAAAAATGATCAAATTATCTGTTTTAAGTGATGTTGGGAAAGGGATCAATATTACCCAGGATACTGGAGATAACTGCTTTTCTTCAAAATAGTGCCAAGGGATCTTTTACATCCTCCTACGAGGGCAAATGGGGCCTCGGTTTAATGTCTCATCCGAAAGACAGCACCTCCGACAGTGCAGCACTCCGTCAGCACTGCACTGGGAGTGTCTGCCTGGATTATGTGCTGAAGTCCCTGGAGTGGGGCTTGAACCCATGACCTGCGGCCTCAGAGGTGAGAGTGGCACCCACTGAGCCAAGGCTGACGCGTTAACATGTGCCTTGGGAATGTATATATTTTTTCTACATCCCCATCGAAAAAAATCCCACTTAATCCAAAGTGAATGTGCATTATGGAGCAATTCTTTCTTCGGTTTTAATCTATCCAAATCTCCTTGCATCATAGGAACAGGGGGAGGCCCTTCAGCCCCTCGAGCCTGTTCCGCCATTGAACTCTATCATGGCTGATCTGTATCTTAGCTCCATCTACCCGCCTTGGTTCCATAATCTTTAATACCCTTGCCTGTCAAGGCGGCAGGACCCCGATTGGTGCTTTGAACATAGATCTATTCTAAAATGGATCGGAACCTCACTTCCCTAATCAACATGACAGAACAAACCTTTAAATGATAGCACTCTTACCCCAAATAGCCAACTTAGATCGAGTCTATTGTGTTGCAGCTGACAGCAACAGCACTATGTAAAGACAGGATCTTTCCGGTTTGTGCAGAGCTGAAGCACTCTTGCGAGAGGGTGGGTGTAGATCGAATGCTGCGTTATTGTAACTGTGAATTATACTGTCACACTGCACCACATGTGAGGAGAGGATACGGTAACCCACACATCAAACCCTGTATCCATACTCTCCAAAATAAAACTCCCTCACTTGCTCATAAATCCCCACAGGTGCATTTTGATTTTTTTTAAGTTAAATAATTCAAATCTGTGTGATTTGCAATGGTGCTGCGTTATTTTGTACTGAAGTGTTCAGATCAAACGGCAGCTGTGAATGTGTGTGCATCAATAATGAATAAGATTTGGCGGACTTATCGAGTGTCGACTGACTCTTTGAGCAGGTGCTTGGTAAGTGCCGCTGGTTTAAAGGCGCACTACAGATAGTTTAACACTAAATGTGGATTTTTGCAACACGAGCCATGTCTGAGTTGCCTCGCTCCAGCAATTTATTAAAAGCATATGTAAACATTTGATAAATACAGATTTCATCAAATTCTCTCCCTGGAGTTTGTCAAGAATAATATCTGTTTCTGTGTGGCTGTGATTTGGAGGACTTGTTTTAAGGAGAGGGGAAGCTTAACAAAAAACTTACAGGATCCATTTACATCGGATAAATGGAACCAATAATGCAACATCACTTAATGACATCACAGGTTAGGTTATTGGCTTGGCTTCTGTCTAAAAACATTCCGAGCGGAGCTTCGAAGCACAGGTTTCATACATCAATCTGTTCTCCTCTCGCCAGTTACTTTGTTGGGTTTCTACCACTTTCCGACAGTTGCAGGGAGCAGCAGCAGCCTCATCGGAGGCAAAGCGGGACGTTGGTAATATGTCCTTACTATACAGTATAAATGCACACGCGGCCCATACTTGAGAGAAGGTCACTCTGTGACCAGTAACCTTTATTAGCCAGCACTGAAGTGAGGAAGGTGGGTGGAGCTTCCCCTTTTATACCTGAAAGTCCAGGTTAGGAGTGTCTGCCACAAGTTCACCACCTAGTGGTCATGTTCTCACAATGTACAACTTAGGTCAGCTTATACATGGGTTACAATGACAGTTGAATACATGACATCACCTCCCCCGCAAAGTCTCATTGGGATCACAGGTTAAGTCTCTCTGGTGATTTACGCTCCCTTGCAGAGCGCCTGAGTTGGGGCTCCGGTTGTTGGGCACTGGCCTGAGTGTCTGCTGTTTGCAGTGCCTCAGGCCTGTCCGACCTGCCCACAGTGACTGGGCTCTCTTCCACTTGGTTCTGGTGTTTGGTCACCTGTGGTGGAGTGAACTCTACATCGTGTTCTTCCTCTGCTTCTTCTATGGGATTGCTGAATCTCCTTTTTGTTTGATCCGTGTGTTTGCGGCAGATTTGTCCATTGGTAAGTTTAACTACCAGAATCCTATTCCCCTCTTTAGCAATCACAGTGCCTGCGAGCCATTTGGGTCCTGCAACGTAGTTGAGGACAAAGACAGGGTCATTGACATCAATACATCGTGCCCTCCCATTCCCGTCATGGTAGTCACATTGTGACCGGCGCCTGCTCTCAACAATTTCTTTCATGGTGGGGTGTATAAGGGATAACCTGGTTTTGAGCATCCTTTTCATTAGCAGTTCTGCGGGTGGAACCCCTGTGAGCGAGTGTGATCGGGATCTATTGGCCAACAGGAGGCATGATAAGCGGCTTTGTAGGGAACTCCCTTGGATTCTGAGCATCCCCTGTTTGATTATCTGCACTTCTCGTTCTGCCTGGCCATTTGAGGCCGGTTTGAACATGGTTGATACCATTTCCTGCCATGAAGTCCTGGAATTCAATGCTTGTAAAGCATGGGCCATTGTCACTGACCAAGACGTCCAGTAGACCATGGGCGGCGAACATTGCCCGTAGACTTTCTACCGTGGAAGAGGATGTGCTTGAATTGAGAATGTCACACTCGATCCATTTAGAGTAGGTGTCTACTACAACCAAAAACATTTTTCCCATGAAAGGACCTGCGTAGTCCACATGGATGCGTGACCATGGCTTGGCGGGCCAGGACCAGGGGCTAAGGGGGGCTTCCCTGGGCGCATTGCCCAACTGGGCACACGTGTTGCACCTGCGAACACAAAGTTCCAGGTCTGCATCTATCCCTGCCCACCAAACGTGTGACCTGGCATTGCCTTCATCATGACAATGCCCGGGTGCTCATGGTGGAGTTAACATAAGAACATAAGAACATAAGAATTAGGAACAGGAGTAGGCCATCTAGCCCCTCGAGCCTGCTCCGCCACTCAACAAGATCATGGCTGATCTGGCCGTGGACTCAGCTCCACTTACCCGCCCGCTCCCCATAACCCTTAATTCCCTTATTGGTTAAAAATCTATCTATCTGTGATTTGAATACATTCAATGAGCTAGCATCAACTGCTTCCCTGGGCAGAGAATTCCACAGATTCACAACCCTCTGGGAGAATATATTCCTTCTCAACTTGGTTTTAAATTGGATCCCCCGTATTTTGAGGCTGTGCCCCCTAGTTCTAGTCTCCCCGACCAGTGGTAAAAACCTCTCTGCCTCTATCTTGTCTATCCCTTTCATTATTTTAAATGTTTCCATAAGATCACCCCTCATCCTTCTGAGCTCCAATGAGTAAAGACCCAGTCTACTCAATCTATCATCATAAGGTAACCCCCACATCTCCGGAATCAGCCTAGTGAATCGTCTCTGTACCCCTTCCAAAGCTAGTATATCCTTCCTTAAGTGACCAAAACTGCACGCAGTACTCCAGGTGCGGCCTCACCAATACCCTATACAGTTGCAGCAACACCTCCCTGCTTTTGTACTCCATCCCTCTCGCAATGAAGGCCAACATTCCATTTGCCTTCCTGATTACCTGCTGCACCTGCAAACTCACTTTTTGGGATTCATGCACAAGGATTTACGTTTTTAAGTTTAATTTGTTTTAATTGCCGGTGCTTTTAGTGTCCCCCTTCCCTTTTATAGGGGGCACTGGGGAAAATTGTGATTTTAGTGCAAAAAAAAAAAAAAAGGCCTTGTAAATGTCTGGAGTGTTTTTCCGACATTGTATTCCATCTGCCAAACCTTAGCCCATTCGTTTAACCTATCTAAATCTCTTTGCAGCCTCTCTGTGTCCTCTACACAACCCACTTTCCCACTAATCTTTGTATCATCTGCAAATTTTGTTACACTACACTCTGTCCCCTCTTCCAGGTCATCTATGTATATTGTAAACAGTTGTGGTCCCAGCACCGATCCCAGTGGCACACCACTAACCACCGATTTCCAACCCGAAAAGGACCCATTTATCCCGACTCTCTGCTTTCTGTTAGCCAGCCAATTCTCGATCCATGCTAATACATTTCCTCTGACTCCGCGTACCTTTATCTTCTGCAGTAACCTTTTGTGTGGCACCTTATCGAATGCCTTTTGGAAATCTAAATACACCTCTTGGATGAACACCTCTCTGCCCATCTGGGGCATGACTACTCGGTTTCCCCATAGTAGGCAATCGGCCTGAATCGAGAGTTCATCCTTGTGCCTATGAAATGGTTTAAATTCCTCAGGGCATGCCCCGTACGTGGCTGCCCAGTCCCCTTTCAGGACACATTTCTTGACTAAGGACAGTAGCGGGTCTCTATTTGTCCAGACTTTGATCTGACGGGCTGTCACGGGTGAACCTTCGCTTTCGAAAGCTTCAACAGCCATGACCATCTCAGCAGCATGCTCGGTTGCCCACTCAATGGTGGCTAATGGGAGCCTGCTGAGTGCATTGGCGCAGATTTCAGTGCCCGGTCTGTGCCGAATTGTATCGTCATAGGCGGCTAATGTGAGTGCCCACCTCTGTATGCGGGCCGATGCATTAGCATTTATGGCCTTGTTGTTGGCCAAAAGGGACGTTAGGGGTTTGTGATCTGTCTCCAGCTCAAATTTCCTGCCAAACACGTACTGGTGCATTTTTTTTTACTGCATATACACATGCATTCCGTAGCCCCTTTTTGCCTGGGACAGACTTCTGGAGGCATAAGCTACTGGCTGTAACTGACCCTTGGCATTGACATGCTGCAACACACACCCGACCCCATAGGACGACGCATCGCACGTTAAAACAAGTTTCTTACATGGGTCGATTAGCGTTAACAGATTGTTGGAGCAGAACAAATTGCATGCTCTATCCAAAGCCCTTTCCTGGCTGTTCCCCCAGACCCATTCATGACCTTTGTGTAGGAGCACGTGTAGCAGCTCTAACAGCGTGCTCAATTTGGGAAGAAAGTTCCCAAAATAGTTCAGGAGCCCCAGGAACGAATGCAGCTCCGTCGTGTTACGGGGTCTGGGTGCTCTCTGGATCGCTTCCGTTTTGGACGCAGTAGGTCTGATCCCGTCTGCTACTACCCTCATCCCCGGGAATTCTACATCTGGAGCTAGGAAGACGCACTTCGTCTTTTTCAGTCACATACCTACCCGGTCCAGTCTGCTTAGCAATTCCTCCAGATTGTGGAAGTGTTCTTCAGTATCGCAACCCATGATGAGGATGTCGTCTTGAAAAACCACCATCCTTGGAATCGACTTGAGGAGGCTTTCCATGTTTCGTTGAAAGATCACGGCGGCCGAGCGAATCCCGAACGGACATCTGTTGTACTCAAACAACTCCTTGTGTGTCGTGATGGTAGTCAGCTTCTTCGACTCACTCGCCAGCTCCTGGGTCATGTAAGCTGAAGTCAGGTCCAATTTTGAAAAAAGTTTGCCACCGGAAAGCGTGACAAAGAGGTCCTCCGCTCTCGGTAACTGGTACTGGTCTTGGAGTGACACCCGATTGATGGTGGCCTTGTAATCGCCACATATCCTGACCGACCCATCCGCCTTGAGCATCGGCACAATCGGGTTCGCCCAGTCACTGAATTCGACTGGCGAGATGATGCTTTCCCTCAGCAAGCGGTCCAATTCGCCTTCTATCTTTTCCCGCATCAAGTACGGCACCACTCTGGCCTGGCATCCGGGTTTATGTGAATCACTACCTTGGTCCCCATGAAAGTGCCAATGCCAGGTTGAAATAGTGATTCAAATTTGTCCAGGACCTGTGAGCATGATATTCGATCCACAGAAGAAATTGCATTGACATCGCCCCATTTCCAGTTCATGACAGCAAGCCAACTCCTCCCCAGCAGTGCGGGACCGTCCCCCGGGACAATTCAGAGTGGCAACCTGTTCTCCGAATCTTTGTGGGTCACGACTACCGTGGCTCTGCCTAGCCCCGGAATGATCTCCTTTGTATATGTCCGTAGCTGTGCGTCAATCGGCACTAATTTTGGCCTCCTGGCCTTGGACGCCCACAACCTTTCGAACTGTTTGATACTCATCAGGGACTGACTGACCCCCGTGTCTAGCTCCATTGATACTGGGATGCCATTGAGGAGCACTTTCATCATTATCGGTGGCGTCCTGGTGTATGAACTGTATACGTGCTCCACATGAACTCGCTGAACTTCAGCTTCCAGCGATTTCCCCTAGTGTCCATTTAGCCTCGTAGGGCTTACATCGGGCCCGCCCTCCTCGTACATCAACCTGGCTGCAGGCTTCCTGCACATATGCACCAAGTGACCGCTGACATTGCAATTTCTGCAGGTTTATTGCTGATACCTGCAAGCTCTGGCTGTGTGTTTGCCTCCACACCTCTAACATGAGCCATTGTTGGAAACAAAAGGTCCATTACCAGTCGATCGTCTCTGACTGTCTCTGTAACAGTCTTTAAGCGCACCATTGACAGGTGTTGATGGCCCCATTACTGGCCGCATTGTCCCTTGCGATGGCATGAGTTGCTGTTCAGCTAGCCATTGTCTCTGTTGAATTCCCCCTTTGGGTTCGATTACATGCTCGGGCATGTCCGATTGCCCCTGTCTGCCTGGAGAACTGTGTGCCGCGTTAACAATGTTGACTCCCTGTCCATTTGCTGCATTTAAACCAAGATTTTTGTCAAACATCATTCTGGTCTCTTCCTCCTCTGAGATAAATGTCTGGGCCATCAAAGCCGCCATTTCCAGGGTCAAGTCTTTGGTCTCAATCAGTTTCCTGAAAATCCCAGCGTGCCCGATGCCTTCAATAAAAAAGTCTCGCAGCATTTCCGCTCTGCATGCATCTGGGAACTTACATAGGCTCACCAGTCGCCAGAGATCTGCCACGAAGTCTTGAACGCTTTTCCCTTCTCGCCGCCGGTGCGTGTAAAACCGGTGTCTCGCCATGTGCATGCTGCTCGCCGGTTTAAAGTGTTCCCCAATCAACTTACTGAGCTCTTCGAACGTCTTGTCCACTGCCTTCTCTGGCACTAGAAGGTCCTTCATCAGGGAGTACGTCCTGGATCCACAAACCGTCAGGAGATGAGCCCTGCGTTTGTCGGCCGAATCCTGTCCCAAACATTCCTTAGTGACGAAAATTTGCTGTAGTCTCTCAATAAAGTCGTCCCAATCATCACCAACACAGTACCTCTCATCTGTGCTGCTAGTGGCCATGCTCGCGTGGTTTAAATCCCAGTTTCTCGTCACCAATGATATGTCCTTACTATACAGTACAAATGCACACGAGGCCCAAACTTGAGAGAAGGTCACTCTGTGACCAGTTACCTTTATTAGCCAGCACTGAAGTAATCTATTTTCCCCCTCTTAATTAAACCCTTAGTCCTCCTCTATTGAGTTCTAAATTTCTCCCAGTCCTCAGGTTTGTTATTTTTTCGAGCTAAGTTATATGCCTCTTCCTTGGTTTTAACACTATCCTTAATTTCCCTTGTTAGCCACGGTTGAGCCACCTTCCCCGTTTTATTTTTACTCCAGACAGGGATCTACAATTGCTGAAGTTCATCCATGTGATCTTTAAATGTTTGCCATTGCTGATCCACCGTCAACCCTTTAAGTATCCTTTGCCAGTCTATTCTAGTCAATTCACGCCTCATACCGTCAACGTTACCTTTCCTTAAGTTCAGGACACTAGTTTCTGTATTAACTGTGTCACTCTCCATCTTAATAAAGAATTCTACTATACTATGGTCACTCTTCCCCAAGGGGCCTTGCACAACAAGATTGCTAATTAGTCCTTTCTCATTACACATCACCCAGTCTAGGAAGGCCAGCTCTCTAATTGATCCCTCGACATATTGGCCTAGAAAACCATCCCTAATACACGCCAGGAAATCCTACTCTACCGCATTGCTACCAGTTAGGTTAGCCCATTCAATATGTCGATTAAAGTCGCCCATGATAACTGCTGTACTTTTATTGCACACATCTCTTATTTCTTGTTTGATGCTGTCCCCAACCTCACTACTACTGTTTGGTGGTCTGTACACAACTCCCACTAGTATTTTCTGCCCTTTCGTATTCCGCAGCTCCACCCATACTGATTCCACATCATCCAGGCTAATGTCCCCCTTACGATTGCATTAATTTCCTCTTTAACCAGCAACGCCACCCCACCTCCTTTTCCTCTCTGCCTATCCTTCCTAAATGTTGAATACCCCTGGATGTTGAGTTCCCAGCCTTGGTCACCCTGGAGCCATGTCTCCGTGATGCCAATTACACCATATCCGTTAACTGCTGTCTGCGCAGTTAATTCGTCCACCTTATTCCGAATACTCCTCGCATTGAGGCACAGAGCCTTCAGGCTTGTCTTTTTAACACACTTTGCCCCTTTAGAATTTTGCTGTAATGTAGCCCTTTTTGTTTTTTGCCTTAGGTTTCTCTGCCCTCCACTTTTACTATTCTCCTTTTTATCTTTTGCTTCTGCCTCCATTTTATTTCCCTCTCTCTCCCTGCATAGGTTCCCATCCCCCTGCCACATTAGTTTAACTTCTCCCCAACTAGCAAACACTCCCCCTAGGACATTGGTTCCAGTCCTAGTGCAGACCGTCCGGTTTATACTGGTCCCACCTCCTCCAGAACCGGTTCCAATGTCCCAGGAATTTGAATCCCTCCCTTTTGCACCACTCCTCAAGCCACGTATTCATCTGGGCTATCCTGCGATTCCTACTCTGACTAGCACGTGGCACTGGTAGCAATCCTGAGATTACTACTTTTGAGGTCGTACTTTTTAATTTAGCTCCTAGCTCCCTAAATTCGTCTTGTAGGATCTCATCCTGTTTTTTACCTATATCGTTGGTACCTATATGCACCACGACAACTGGCTGTTCACCCTCCCTTTTCAGAATGTCCTGCACCTGCTCCAAGACATCCTTGACCCTTGCACCAGGGAGGCAACATACCATCCTGGAGTCTCGGTTGCGGCCGCAGAAACGCCTATCTATTCCCCTTACAATTGAATCCCCTATCACTATAGCTCTCCCACTCTTTTTCCTGCCCTCCTGTGCAGCAGAGCCACCCATGGTGCCATGAACTTGGCTGCTGCTGCTCCCCCCTGATGAGTCATCCCCCTCAACAGTACCAAAGCAGTGTATCTGTTTTGCAGGGGGATGACCGCAGGGGACCCCTGCACTACCTTCCTTGCACTGCTCTTCCTCTTGGTCACCCATTTACTATCTGGCTGTGTACCCTTTACCTGCGGTAAGACCAACTCACTAAACGTGCTATTCACGTCATTCTCAGCATCGTGCATGCTCCAGAGTAAATCCACCCGCAGCTCCAGTGCCGCAATGCGGTCCGTCAGGAGCTGCAGGCGGATACACTTCCCACACACGTAGTTGACAGGGACACCGGAAGCGTCCCTGACTTCCCACATAGTACAGGAGGAGCATAACACGTGTCCGAGCTGTCCTGCCATGACTTAACCCCTAGATTAACTTAATTTGGCAACAACAATGCTAAATGTTACTTACTGATATAGAAAAGAAAAAGAAAAACTAGAGAAAGATGTGAGTTCGGGGCTCGGGCAGCGGGGAAGTTTAGAGGTAGTTTGGCCCGGTGTGCTAGGGGAAGGAAGGGAAGTGGCAGAGGCAGCTGAACGGATGCTCTCAATCTTAGAGACAAAGGTCCCTCAATCTTAGAGACAAAGAGCTCCTCACACCTGTTGTTGGAGGTGAGGGTGGTGGGGGTGGGGAGAGGGGTTTAAGGAAATGGTTTCTAGTGGCAAAAGGAAGCTGGGGGTTATGTTTGCATTCCAGAAATAGCGAGCAGTTTTGGCAGAGGAGAGCAGGACCTGATAATGGTCCAGCCAGATCTGATGCTGAATGTTTAAACCAGTTGTGCAGCATTTATGTTCAAGTCTGTGCCTCTTGGAACGGCCAGGGTGTGAGAGAGTAATGGTTTTACTGGGGACAAGGACATCAAAGGTGGAGGTGAGGGTGTGATTGAGTAGATCGATAGCTGCAGAAATATTGCAGTGAATGGAGGGCAAAAGGCTAGATAGAATTTGAACGTGTAGTTGTAAGTGACTTGGGGGAGAGTTTATTCCAGGGGCAGATACAGAAGAAGGTAGGGTTGGGAGGGGGAGGGGAGATGTGAGTGGAGAGGGATACAAGGAAGTGATCAGAGATGGCCTTTTCTGTGATTGACACAATGGGAGTAACGAGGCTACATGAGATGGTCAAAGGGGTGGCTGTGAATCTAGGTAGGGGAGTTTATATGGAGGGAGAGATTAAAGGAGAACAGGAGACTAATGAACTCGGAAGAGAGAGAGCATGATGAATTGAGATGGAGGTTGAAATCACAGAGGATGAGAAGTCGCTCGGTGCAGAGACTAAGGAGGGAAAGTAGTGAGGATATCTCGGGGTAGGGTTGGTGATGGATGATGGAGAATGTGGAGTTTAATGGAGAGGTGAGAGGGGTGGAACAAGATGAGATGCTCAAAGGAGGGGAAGGAGTTAGAGAAGCAGGGATACCGGTTTGGTGATAAGGGTCATTCGCCACTGTGGCGACCTGGGTGGGGCGGGCGGTGCAAGGCACAGCCAGGTGGAGAGGCTTCAGTAATTACCAGTGAGCCAAATTTCCAGCAAGTCCCCGATGTCAATGCGTTCATCCACACTAAGCTTGTGGATGGCAAGGGCCCTGTTCACAAGTGAACTCACATTCTGGAGGGAGATGTGAAGCGGGTTGGGGATTGTTGATCCACTCGTTAGAGCAGTAATGCCAGAGGGGAGGAGGTCCTCCAAGAGTGGGTGAGGGGTAAGCTGTGAGGAGGACGCAAAGAACCTGCAAGGAGATGTGGATAGGCTGAGTGAATGGGAAAAACATTGGCAGATGGGGTGTGGTGTGGGAGTGTCTGGGGTTATCCACTTTGGTAGGAAAAATGGAAAGGCAATTTATTATTTAAATGGGGAGAGATTACAAAACGCTCCGGTGCAGAGGGATCTGGAGGTCCTTGCACATGAAACACAAAAAGTTAGCGTGCAGGTACAGCAAATAATTAGGAAGGAAAATGGAATGTTGGCCTTTATTGCAAGGGGGATGGAGTATACAAGTAGGGAAGCCCTGCTACAACTGTACAGGGTATTGGTGAGGCCACACCTGGAGTACTGCATACATTTTTGGTCTCCGTATATAAGGAACGATAATATTTGCATTGGAGGCAGTTCAGAGAAGGTTCATGAGGTTGATTCCTGAGATGAAGGGGTTGTCCTATGAAGAAAGGTTGAGCAGGGGTTGGGCCTATAAACTTTGGAGTTTAGAAGAATGAGAGGGGATCTTGTTGAAGCGTATAAGATTCTGAGGGGGCTTGACAGGGTAGATGCAGAGAGGATGTTTCCTCTCATGACGGAATCTAGAACTAGGGGGCATGATCTCAGAATAAGGGGTTGCCCATTTAAAACAGAAATGAGGAGGAATTTCTTCTCTCAGAGGTTCATGAATCTTTGGAGGCTGGGTCATTGAATATATTTAGGGTGAAGATAAACAGATTTTTGAGAGATAGGGAGTCAAAGGTTATGTGGAGCGGGCAGGGAAGTGGAGCTGAGGCCAAGATCAGATCAGCCATGATCTTATTGAATGGCGAGCAGGCTCAAGGGGCCAAATGGCCTACTCCTGCTTCTTATGTCTCATCTGAAAGTCAGCACCTCCAGCACTGCGCTGGAGTGTCAGCCTAGATTTACGTGCTCAAGTCCCTGGAGTGGGACTTGAACCCACAACCTTCTGACTCAGAGGCAAGTGTGCGACCCACTGAGCCACACCTGACACTGGTTCTAGAATGGGAGGTTTATTCGGGTTCCTGCGCAGAGGGTTCAGTAAAGGTTCTCTCCGAGCATGTGGCGAACCCGGCCTCCAGGTGTGTTGTCTCATTGAGCGAAGGTACAAGAAGTTCAGTGTCATCAGGCAAGGTGGCAATGCCAGTGGCCTCTCTCTTTGTTTACGTCCTCACTCTGCTTCCATAGAAGGCGAGGGCCCAAAGGGAATGCTCCTCTCCTGTGGCTTCAGGCAGAGAGCATTTACCCCGTCCTGCAACTTCCCTTCATACAAACACCGGGCCAATGGGCACAGTGATAATTTGCACTCCGCAGCTGAAAGTTCATCTCTCAAACAGTAGGACAGCTAGTTGGCAGTGGTCTGGGTTGGGGAGGTGAGTGAACTGGACACCACAATGCTGCTTGAGTCGTACAGGCAGTTTGTGAACTTCATAAATGTGTCCTGCCATGGAGAGAGGGCCGGACAGATGGGTCCCAGATTGAGAGAGAGGGCCGGGACAGGTAGGGCCCAGGTAGAGACACAAGACAGGTGGGACCTAGTTTGAGAGAGAGGGCCGGGACAGGTAGGGCCCAGAGAGAGACACAGGACAGGTGGGACCCAGATTGAGAGAGAGGGCCGGGACAGGTAGGGCCCAGAGAGAGACACAGGACAGGTGGGACCTAGTTTGAGAGAGAGGGCCGGGACAGGTAGGGCCCAGAGAGAGACACAGGACAGGTGGGACCTAGTTGAGAGAGAGGGCCGGGACAGGTGGGACCCAGAGTGAGACACAGGACAGGTGGGACCCAGAGTGAGAGAGAGGGCCGGGACAGGTAAGGCCCAGAGAGAGACACAGGACAGGTAGGACCTAGTTTGAGAGAGAGGGCCGGGACAGGTAAGGCCCAGAGTGAGACATAGGACAGGTGGGACCCAGAGTGAGACACAGGACAGGTGGGACCTAGTTTGAGAGAGAGGGCCGGGACAGGTAGGGCCCAGAGAGAGGCACAGGACAGGTGGGACCCAGAGTGAGAGAGAGAGACACAGGACAGGTGGGACCTAGTTTGAGAGAGAGAGACACAGGGCAGGTGGGACCCAGAGTGAGACACAGGACAGGTGGGACCTAGTTTGAGAGAGAGGGCCGGGACAGGTGGGACCCAGAGTGAGACACAGGACAGGTGGGACCCAGAGTGAGAGAGAGGGCCGGGACAGGTAAGGCCCAGAGAGAGATACAGGACAGGTGGGACCTAGTTTGAGAGAGAGGGCCGGGACAGGTAAGGCCCAGAGAGAGAGACACAGGACAGGTGGGACCCAGAGTGAGACACAGGACAGGTGGGACCTAGTTTGAGAGAGAGGGCCGGGACAGGTGGGACCCAGAGTGAGACACAGGACAGGTGGGACCCAGAGTGAGAGAGAGGGCCGGGGCAGGTAAGGCCCAGAGAGAGACACAGGACAGGTGGGACCTAGTTTGAGAGAGAGGGCCGGGACAGGTGGGACCCAGAGTGAGAGAGAGAGTGGGCCAGGACAGGTTGAGTAGGTTGGGACTATACTCATTGGAGTTGGAGTTCAGAAGAATGAGAGGTGATCTTGTCGAAACATATAAGATAATGAGGAGGCTCGACAAAGTGGATGCAGAGAGGATTTTTCCACTCAGATGGGAAACTAAAACTAGGGGGCATAGTCTCAGAATAAGGGGCCGCTCATTTAAAACTGAGATGAGGAGGGTTGTAAATCTCTGGAATTCTCCATCCCAGAGAGCTGTGGAGGCTGGGTCATTGAATATATTTAAGGCGGAGAGAGACAGATTTTTGATCGATAATAAAGGGTTATGGGGAGCGGGCAGGGAAGTGGAGCTGAGCCCAAGATCAGATCAGCCAAGATCTTATTGAATGGTGGAGCAGGCTCGAAGAGCCAAAAAGGACCTACTCCTGCTCCTTTTTCTTATATGCTTATGTAATGTAGGAAGTGTGACAGCCACTTTATGCACAGCAAGATCCCACAAACAGCAATTAAATAAATGACCAGATTATCTCTTTTTAGGTGTTGTTTGAGGGTTAAATACTGTTCTTCAAATATTGCCGTGGGTTCTTTTGCATTCAGCTGAGAGAGCTGACGGGCTTCTCATCCGAAAGATGGCTCCTCCGACAATGCAGCATTACCTCAGTGCTGCATTAGAGTGTCAGCCTGGATTACGTAGTCAAATCTCTGGAGTAGGACTTGGACCCACGACCTTCTGACCCCGAGGCGACGGTGTCAACCATTGAGCCACGGCTGGCTGAGCCGTCTCGAGGGGCCGGATGGCCTACTCCTGCTTCTATTTCTTATGTTCTTATTATTGTGTTCCTAACACAGATGAGACTGCACACAGGGATGTTAAAGTAACAGTGACCTCAGTCTTTAATAAGACACTCCAGAGTGAAAAACAGGCCTTAGGGGCCGGCTTATATACAGTGCTCCCAAGGGATGCTGGGATCCCTTGGGACTTCAGGGGATGAGCTCCCTGGTGGCGGAACATGGGAGTGCATGCTTTACAGATACACAACATCACTCCCCCGCCAAAGTCAAAGTGAAAACTATTTACAAGGTGAGGCGGTTGGGAGCCTTTCTTTCCCTGGTGGACCGCCTCGGTACAAATGTCTGTTCTGGTGTGTTGGCTGTGCCCTCGCTGGGCTGGCGTGTTGTTGGCCCTGCAGGGCTGATAGGTGAGCCTGGCCTTGCTGGGCTGTTGGGCGTGATGGGTTCGAATTGCTGGTCCGGGGTGGTGTCATTGATCCTTTGGGTATGTGTTGCGGGCTCGAAAAAGCTGGTGTCTGTTGTGGGTTGTTCAGGGCAGTCTGTGAACCGCAGCCTCGTTTGGTCCAGGTGCTTTCTGCAAATTTGTCAATTGTCTAGTTTGACGACAAACACCGTATTCCCTTCTTTAGCTATCACTGTGCCCGCGATCCACTTGGGACCATGTCCATAGTTTAGCACATACACAGGTTCATTCAGTTCAATTTCCCGTGACACAGTGGCGTGACTATCGTTTACATTTTGTTGCTGCCGCCTGCTCTCTACCTGATCATGCAGGTTGGGTTGAACCAGCAAGAATCCGGTTTTAATGTCCTTTTCATGAGTAGCTCAGCCGGGGGCACCCCTGTGAGCGAGTGGGGTCTCGTGCAGTAGCTGAGCAGTACTCGGGACAGGCAGGTTTGGAGTGAGTCTTCTGTGACTCGTTTAAGGCTCTGTTTGATGGTTTGTACAACCCGCTCTGCCTGCCCATTGGAGGCTGGTTTAAACGGGGCCAAGGTGACATGTTTGATCCCATTGCGGGTCATGAATTCTTAAATTCGGCACTGGTGAAACATGGCCCGTTGTCACTGACCAGTATGTCAGGCAGGCCGTGGGTGGCAAACATGGCCCTCAGGCTTTCAATGGTGGCAGTGGCAGTGCTTCCCGACATTATTTCACATTCAATCCATTTTGAAAAAGCATTCACCACCACCAGGAACATTTTACCGAGAAACGGGCCCGCATAGTCAACATGGATCCTCGACCATGGTCTGGAGGGCCAGGACCACAAACTTAGTGGTGCCTCTCTGGACGCGTTGCTCAACTGAGCACACACGCTGCATTGCCGTACACAGGACTCTAAGTCAGAGTCGATACCAGGCCACCGCATGTGGGATCTGGCTATCGCTTTCATCATTACTATACCTGGGTGTGTGCTGTAGAGATCCGAGATGAACATCTCCCTGCCCTTTTTTGGTAGCACTACGCAGTTACCCCACAACGGGCAGTCTGTCTGAATGGACAGCTCGTCCTTTCGCCACTGGAATGGCTTGATTGGCTCTTGCATTTCAACGGGGATGCTGGCCCAGCTCCCATGCAGTACACAGTTTTTTACTAGGGACAGCAGAGGATCTTGGCTGGTCCAAGTCCTAATCTGGCGGGCCATGACAGGCGATTTATCATTTTCAAACGCTTCCATGACCATCAACAAGTCTGCAGGCTGCTCCACCATCAACAAGTTTGCAGGCTGCACCATTTCCACCCCCGTGGTGGGCAATGGTAGCCGACTGAGAGCATCCGCACAGTTCCCGGTGCCTGGCCTGTGGCAGATGGTATAGTTATACGCTGAAAACGCGAGTGCCCACCTTTGTATCCGGGCTGAGGCATTAGTATTTATCCCCTTGTTTTCAGGGAACAGGGATGTGAGAGGCTTGTGATCGGTTTCCAGCTCAAATTTGAGGCCAAACGGGTACTGATCATTTTCTTTACCCCAAACACACATGCTAATGCCTCTTTCTCAATCATGCTGTAGGCCCTCTCGGCCTTAGACAAGCTCCTGGAGGCATAGGCGACAGGTTGCAACTTCCCCGCAACGTTAGCTTGTTGTAATACACACCCGACTCCGTACGACGACGCGTCACATGCTAGCACAAGTCTTTTACACGGGTTATACAATACAAGCAGCTTGTTGGAGCATAAAATGTTTCTGGCTTTCTCAAAAGCAATTATTTGTTTTTTTCCCCATACCCAGTTCTCACCTTTGCGCAATAACATGTAGGGGCTCTAAAAGGGTGCTTAACCCCGGTAGGAAGTTACCAAAATAGTTGAGGAGTCCCAGGAACTACCACAGCTCCGTGACGTTCTGTGGCCTGGGCGCATTCCTGGCATCTATGGGCTGAATGCTGTCCGCCGCGATCTTTCTCCCCAAGAACTCCACTTCTGTTGCAATGAAGACGCATTTCGACCTCTTCAGCCGCAGCCCTACGCGATCCAGTCGCTGGAGGACCTCCTCCAGGTTTTGTAGGTGCACGGCGGTGTCCCAACCCGTGACCAATATGTCATCCTGAAAGACCACCTTGTGTAGTACCGACTTGAGTAGGCTCTCCATGTTTTTCTGGAAGATCACTGCAGCCGACCGAATTCCAAACGGGCATCTGTTGTAGATGAGCAGTCCCTTGTGCGTGTTGATGCAGGTGAGGCCCTTCGAAGACTCCTGCGTCATGTAGACCGAAGTCAGGTCGAGCTTGGTGAACATCTTGCCTCCTGCCAGCGTCGCAAATAGGTCGTCTGCCTTAGGTAGTGGGTATTGGTCCTGTAGCGAGAAATGATTAACAGTTATTTTATAATCGCCGCAAATCCTGACCGTGCCATCACTTTTGAGTACTGGAACAATCGGGCTGGCCCACTCGCTGAATTCCACTGGGGAGATGATGCCCTTGCGTTGCAGCTCAATTTCCACTCTCTCCCTCATCATGTGAGGTAGCCCCTCAGGGTCCTGGGCAGTGGGTGACCAGTCATACAGCAGTTCTACCCGTAGGTAAACCTTAGCAGTGAGCATTGCCGTACAGTGGGTGCGGGGTAGGAGGGTGTGCTGGGTGCTGTCAGCTCCATACACCGCTGATGGGTCAGCTAGTTACAGGAGTTAGTCGCTGTGTCACACGGACCAGCACAGTCTGAACTTTGCTCCCAGGCAGCTGCTCAGTGTAGATTCTGGCCCGGTCTGAGTGCTGATTCAACGCTGAGTTCCCATTCTCCTTCTCTGCCATTGTTTGAGAACTTTAGAAGATGCTCGGGTTCCCCCACCACCCCGCCCCCCCGCCTTTTCTTTTGCCATCAATTCCCTCCCCCTCCCCCAAGGCACCGACAAGAGTAAGAGTCAGGGTTAGGCTGAGAGTCACAAGCAGGGTGACAGTTCGGGCCAAAGTCGGGATCAGGGTAAGGGGCTGTGGGTCATAGTGGTAGACTACCAACCATTACAGGCAACTCATTACCAGCCATTACAGGCAGTGCCTTACCAAAGGCAGCCAACTTGACCACAGTGGGCTCAATTTTCCCCAGTGATTTGTGCTGTTTTTTTGGCGTGAGCCGCTTTTTTTGGCATAAGTTAAAAAATTAAAGTTTCCCCAAGGAATGTGCGCGAGCATAACTCAGTCAGTTACGGTTTTATTAGGTTCATTTTTTTTTGCGTCACGGGGGCGTAACTTGATGTCTGCACCAGTTTTTGTCAATTATCGAAGTTTGCCCCCCAAAAATTGTCTCCTAGGTCGGTGTATGTGACCACTCCCGAAAAACCTTTTGGTGAGTTAAGAAAAAGCAGCGCACATTGAAAAATCGACGCAGTTAGACACCATTGTTTGTCAGAGAAGAGTCAAGAAAACTTAAATATGCATCATAAAGAAGAAATGTTTTTACCTTATAATACAGTAAATGAAAGTTTGATGGAATTCTGTAAGTTTTCATATTTTTTCAACTGCCAAACCACCACCGAACGTCTGCAAACAGGGCTGGAGGCTTGGAGAGTCAGCCGGCAGAATCGGTCCCGCGCCCGGACACAGCGGCTCGGGGCTCGGCTGCAAAAGAAGTCCGGGGGGAGATGGGGAGCTGTGGAAGACGATCAGAAGGCATCACAAGATTGCACTACCCATCAAATGTAGCCCCCCCTGCCCCCGGGGGTTGGGCGTGGGGGGTGGGGTGATGGGGTGCTCCCAATCACTGTGCCTGCTCAGACCTGGGTGTGGTCCATACAGACCTGTGGGGAGAGAGAACAAATAACCTTGTCCTGCTTACCTGCCGTTTTGAGCTTCTTGCAAAGGTAAAATTTAAGCATGGGGGCAATACTGTCAATGCCATACCTTGTGCAAGCCTTTTGCATGATGGTGCTGCGGAGGAGACAATCGCATGAGGAACCTCAGAGCCCGTAGGGTGATGGGCAGGAGGCCTTACCCACGTTGGGTATATCGAGACATGCAGACTGTGTCAGAAGGCTGTGTTTCCGCAAAGAAGTTGTAACTGAGATCTGTGAGTTGATAAAAGCAAACGTGCAACCTAGAAGCATCAGGAGAGCTGCTTTGTCAGTTGAAGTGAAGATTACAGCTGCACTTTCGTTCCAGGTTACAACTGGATGTGTGCACCATTTCTCAACATGCAACACATGTCTGCATTCGGCAGGTGACTGCTGCACTGTTTGCGCGTAGGAATGACTACATAAAGTTCCCCATGACCGCCCAGGCAATGCGTGACAGGGCTGTGAGCTTCTCCAGGATTGCTGGCTTCCCAAAGGTACAGAGCTGCATTGATTGTACCCACATCTTTGGAAGATTCTGAGATGTACAGGAACAGAAAAGGCTTCCACTCCATTAATGTGCAGCTCGTGTGTGACGCCATGCATCGCATCATGTCAGTTGATGCAAGATACCCTGGGAGCACCCATTATGCGTTCATCCTATGCGAGAGCATTATATCTGCCATGTTTCCGCAGCAGCCAGAAGGGCAGATATACTCAAATCCCCTCGCTATGAAGGCCAACATGCCATTTGCTTTCTTAACCGCCTGCTGTACCTGCATGCCAACCTTCAATGACTGATGTACCATGACACCCAGGTCTCGTTGCACCTCCCCTTTTCCTAATCTGTCACCATTCAGATAATAGTCTGTCTCTCTGTTTTTACCACCAAAGTGGATAACCTCACATTTATCCACATTATACTTCATCTGCCATGCATTTGCCCACTCACCTAACCTGTCCAAGTCACTCTGCAGCCTCATAGCATCCTCCTCGCAGCTCACACTGCCACCCAACTTAGTCTCGTCTGCAAATTTGGAGATACTACATTTAATCCCCTCGTCTAAATCATTAATGTACAATGTAAACAGCTGGGGCCCCAGCACAGAATCTTGCGGTACCCCACTAGTCACTGCCTGCCATTCTGAAAAGTACCCATTTACTCCTACTCTTTGCTTCCTATCTGACAACCAGTTCTCAATCCATGTCAGCACACTACCCCCAATCCCATGTGCTTTAACTTTGCACATTAATCTCTTGTGTGGGGCCTTGTCGAAAGCCTTCTGAAAGTCCAAATACACCACATCAACTGGTTCCCCCTTATCCACTCTACTGGAAACATCCTCAAAAAATTCCAGAAGATTTGTCAAGCATGATTTCCCTTTCACAAATCCATGCTGACTTGGACCTATCATGTCACCTCTTTCTAAATGCGCTGCTATGACATCCTTAATAATTGATTCCATCATTTTACCCACTACCGATGTCAGGCTGACCGGTCTATAATTTCCTGTTTTCTCTCTCCCTCCTTTTTTAAAAAGTGGGGTTACATTGGCTACCCTCCACTCCATAGGAACTGATCCAGAGTCTATGGAATGTTGGAAAATGACTGTCAATGCATCCGCTATTTCCAAGGCCACCTCCTTAAGTACTCTGGGATGCAGTCCATCAGGCCCTGGGGATTTATCGGCCTTCAATCCCATCAATTTCCCCAACACAATTTCCCAACTAATAAGGATTTCCCTCAGTTCCTCCTTCTTACTAGACCCTCTGACCCCTTTTATATCCAAAAGGTTGTTTGTGTCCTCCTTAGTGAATACCGAACCAAAGTACTTGTTCAATTGGTCTGCCATTTCTTTGTTCCCCGTTATGACTTCCCCTGATTCTGACTGCAGGGGACCTACGTTTGTCTTTACTAACCTTTTTCTCTTTACATATCTAAAAAAGCTTTCACAGTCCGTCTTAATGTTCCCTGCAAGCTTCCTCTCGTACTCTATTTTCCCTGCCCTAATCAAACCCTTTGTCCTCCTCTGCTGAGTTCTAAATTTCTCCCAGTTCCCGGGTTCGCTGCTATTTCTGGCCAATTTGTATGCCACTTCCTTGGCTTTAATACTATCCCTGATTTCCCTTGATAGTCACGGTTGAGCCACCTTCCCTTTTTTATTTTTACGCCAGACAGGAATGTACAATTGTTGTAGTTCATCCATGCGGTCTCTAAATGTCTGCCATTGCCCATCCACTGTCAACCCCTTAAGTATCATTCGCCAATCTATCCTAGCCAATTCACGCTTCATACCTTCAAAGTTACCCTTCTTTAAGTTCTGGACCATGGTCTCTGAATTAACTGTTTCATTCTCCATCCTAATGCGACATAGAGAGGACCATTGTCACCTTGAAACAGCGTTTCCGATGCCTGGACCATCTGGAAGCTACTTGCTATACTCCCCTGAGATTGTCGGTCAGTTTACTGTTGTGTGCTGCATGCTGCATAACTTATCCATCATGAGGCAGCAGCAGCTGGTAGTAGAAGACCCACCTGAGGTGAGAGTGGCTGATGATAATGATGAGGAAGATGCAGATGACGAGGAGGAGGACGAGGACGAGGAAGCCATGCAAGTACCTGAACCCGGAGTACGATGGTGGAGGAGGAAGGGCCATCGTGCCCCTTTAACGATTGCTTGAGCCTTGTGCCAGCAGCTCATCTGTGAACACTTTGCTGCCTGAAGGCTCAGTGACAACTATTCCACATGGACCATGTTTACTGTTTGGACCTGTTCCATAAAGTTGTGTTGTGTTAATGGAACAACTAATGGAAATTATTCTTGTTTACTTCAAAAAGTTGTGTTAATAATCAAACAAATAATGGAAATGATTCTTCTTGAATTCCAAAAGTTGTGTTACTAATGGAACAAATAATGTAAATGATTCAGTTATAATTTAAAATATATTTTATTCAAAAGTTTAACAAATATTTGTTTGTTCTTAACTTAACTTTAATAAACATATTCTTGTATCAAACTTTAAAGTTTTCACTTAAGATCACTTAAAAACTTTAAGATCGCTTACTAACTTTTAAACTTGTAAATTTACATAACTTACAAAAAACTTTTAATTTGAGAACAGTTACAACAGTAACAACAATAATAACAACAACAGCAGCAAAGAAAGGCTGCACCCATCTCTTCTCCACCTTATTCTGAGAGCGCCCGCTGTGTTTGGTCTTGGTGACTCCACCCCTGCCCGCAGGCAGTGGTGCAGCAGTTCTCGGGTTGGTACTAAGCTTATTCTTTCGAATATTTCGGGTAATGTGCACTTCTTGATGGGGGCCGGGGGGAGGGAGGGGGGCAGGCGGTAATGTGGAAGGCCCAGTTTGGGCCTCTTCAGAGGCTGGTCTGGGGATTGGAGTGGGAGTGGCAGTTGATTCTGTCTGTTAGATCGCTTAATTTTCAATGAGATGCGAAATCCGGTTGTAGATTTAAAATAACTTTATTCTGGCAGCCGCAACAAACTGCTGGCTGATTGCCAACCCTTTGTCCTTCTGAAACACATGACGAAAAATGGCTGTTCTTATACCTGGCTCGCCCCCTTTGACCTTATTGGCTCAACTGATCCAACAGTGTATGTTGTTAACCCATGATTGGCTCCCTACCCAAAGTCCTGAAATGTCAAGCATGAGTTATAGCTCAATGCAATGTGCTGATTCTCACGTAGGCAGGGATCTGTGACTGGGGTCTGTGTTTTCTCAACTTTGCAGCCTGCTTGAATTCCCTATCACTGTCAATGGGCATGGAGTCTGGGCGTGTTCCCTTATTGCAGCAGCTAACTCCAAAATTCCCTCCCTCATGTGCCCTGACAGTGTCTGAACTACCTCCAACATTCCCTCCCTCATGTTCACCGACAGTGTCTCAGCTACCTGTGATATGCCCTGCCACATGTTGACCAACAGTGTGTCAACTACCTGTAACATTCCCTCCCTCATGTTCACCGACAGCGCATCAGCTACCTATAACATTCTGTCCCTCATGTTCACTGAGAATGTTTGAACTTACTGCAACATTCCCTCCCTCATGTGCACCGACATGGTATCAGCTGACTGAGATATTCCCTCCCTCATATTCCCAGACAGTGTTCCCATTTCTCGTGAAAGTGTTGGTACTTCTCCCGAAAGTCCTGATACCTCATCACCCACCCCACCGATGGTGTCCAGGAGTGATCGGGTAAGGTCAATGCTCTCCGCACTCATTGCCATCATCTGAACCACATCTGTTAGACCCTGCACCTCAGGAGAGCGCGGTCGAGCTCTCCTTCCCCTCCTCATCCTGGCTGAGGCTCGCAGCATCCCAGTGGGACCCGCAGCTTCGGACGGTGGGGCCCTGGGTGTGCCTCGCTGCACCCCACCACTGGAACCCGCAGCCTCAGACAGTGGGAAACCATGGGATGTCCCACCAATATTCAAACCACTACTCAGGAAAGGGGCTGGCACCTCAATGGGCGGCACCTTCACCTCCTCCAAAGTGAGTAAAACAGTGGGGGCTTCATCCATCCCCTCCCCCTCATTCTCACCCCACATGCTCTTGGTCTGGAAGGTGGGATTCGAAGATGTTCTCCTCTTCAGGCTCGTCCTCGTCTGAATCTACTTTTGCATCGTCAGGGTTGGCCTCAAGTTCTGCAAAATATAACAGAACATAGAAAAATGGTTAGCTGCAGAGGTGGGTGGCATGAGTAGGCTCACACAGCGTAGGCAGCAGGCTGATTTGAAGGACCACGATGAATGATAACACATTGCATCAACCAAAGCGTAGCTGACAGACATCCCCATGAACCGAAGCATAGCTAGCCCGCACAGTACTTAACATTTAGCAAAGCCAACTGTGGAATTTGCAGGATTTACCCTCTCCCTCGAGTGTGGGCCCAGCTTGTGCAGTGGTGGTTGCTTTTCTCCAGGCAGGACCCATCAAAGCAGTGACACTCTCTTCCACGGGTGTCAGTGGCTGCAGATTTGCTGGGCCTCCTCCTGTTCGAGTTCTTTCCCTTTTGTTGTGTGCCACCTTCCTCCGCAAAGATGATAATATAAGTGTTTAGAGAAATTGTCTTTCTGCTGGGTGGGACATATACAGATGGTCACATTTACAATTGCAAGTCCATTAAATAAATGAAAATATTACTTACACTAACTACTTGACCAATGTCCTGCCACTTCTTTTTGCCTCCGGACTTTGGGGTGGTCACCATTGCACAGTAATCGTCTGCAAGTTGGTTCCAGTGTTTCTTCATTTCTTTGGGTGGAACCTTTATGTGACCTCTGCTGGTGTCATCTGGTCTCAATCACAGTAACTAGTGCCTCCACTTCATCCTGTAAGAAATTCTTGGTCCTTGTGCCGTGTTGCATATTGTATTGCAGCTCCGATTTTTGCAATGAGAATTAAAGTTCTCACACACAACTGGTTCTTTAAAAATGGCCGATTGCAGACCGGAGCTATACTGCGCATGCGCGCCCATAACAATCAGGTCAAAAACGTCCTTTTTTGTCCCGCGTATGCGCAGAAGGGACAACATCATTTTTTCGGCACAGACATTAGGCTCCAGCCCCCGAGGTAACAGGACAGGCTGTGCAGCGCCAATTTTGAAAAATAGAGCAGGGAAACTTGGCACATTTATTTTTGGAGTCGCCTGGCCTAGAAAAACTGGCATAACTCTGGCAATATGCCAAAAAACATCTTTGGGCAAAATTGAGCCCAAAGTCTCTGGCGGCATAATGTATTATGTGTTTGTCTGTATGCAGTGTGAGTGTTTCTTTGTGTGTGTGTGTTTGTGTCTTGCAAAGGTTAACGCATTCTGTAGTTGTGGAACTCAGCCAACTGCTCTGTAGTCACAGCATCAGACCACCGGCCACACACAAAGCTGCTGGTTAGCCTGGGCTAGCTCTCACTCACTGTTGAGGAATGCAGCTTCTAGGGGGTTACTGGGTTAAACTGCAGGTGCCTTGTTTGCAGTGTGCATTGTGCATGTTCCAGCTTGTCCGGCACGTCACCCCAGTGAAGCAAGAAACCTTGTCTGAACAGGCTGGTCTCCCTTTGGTACCCTGCCGCATACGGGCCTCCTGCTTGGCCACCTGCCCCAGTCTCCTGACCTACGCAACCCTTTTATTCTCCTTGTGTAACAAGATTTAAAGTACAGCGCACATTTCTGCTTCACAGCTTGCACTGAATAAGTAACCGGAAAGGAAACAGTGCAGTGTTATTTAGGGCAAGACACACATTCACTGAGAATAAAGGGAAGTTTAATTACAGAATTTACAGCAAATAAAATAGATTGAGGAGTAAGATTACAATAATCCTTCCAACGGATTGTACCTGAGGAGAGCAGTTATCAGGGCGGGGTCGGTCCAATTAGTGTAACAGGGGGAGGGGTCGGTCGAGTTAGTGTCATTGGGGGAGGGGTTGGTGTCAGTCCAATTAGTGTAATGGGGAGGGGACAATCCATTTAGTGTAACGGGAGAGGGGCAATCTAATTAGTGTAATGGGGGGAGGGGTCAGTCCAATTAGTGTAACGGGGGAGGGGGAGGTCCAATTAGTGTAATGGGGAGGGGACAATCCATTTAGATTAATTGGGGGAGGGGGAGTTCCAATTAGATTAATTGGGGGAGTAGTTGGTCCAATTAGATTAATTGGGGAGGGGGAGGTCCAGTTAGTGTCATTGGGGGAGAGATCGGTCCAATTAGTGTCACTGGGGGAGGGGTCGATGGGTTTGTGGGACAGTCTGGTGGGTTATTCCATCACCCTCCTGACTTGTGCCTTGCAGATGGTGGGAAAACTTTGTGGAGTCAGGAGGTGAGACACTCGCCGCAGAATACCCAGCCTCTGACCCGCTCTTATTGCCACAGTATTTATGTGGCTGGTCCAGTTAAGTTTTTGGTCAATGGTAACCCCTAGAAACTTGATGGTGGGGGATTTGGTGATGGTAATGCCGTTGAATGTCATGGGGTGGTGGTTAGACTCTCGCTTGTTGGAGATGGTCAGTGCCTGGCACTTATGTGGTGCGAATGTTGCTTGTCACTGCCCAAGCCTGAATGGCATCCAGGACTTGTTGCATGCTGGCATGGACTGCTTCATTTTTTGAGGAGTTACAAATGGAACTGAACACTGTGCAATCAATCATCAGACCTTATGATGGAGGGAAGGTCATTAATGAAGCAACTGAAGATAGTTGGACCTAGGACACTGCCCTGAGGAACTCCTGCAGCAATGTCCTAGCATTGAGATGATTGGCCTCCAACAACCACAACCATCTTCCTTTGTGCTAGGTATGACTTCAGTCAGTGGAGAGTTTTCCCCGATTCCCATTGACTTCAGCATTAGGGGGGTCCTTGATGCCACACTCAGTCAAATGCTGCCTTGATGTCAAGGGCAGTCATTTTCACCTCACCTCTAGAATTCAGCTCATTTGTCCATGTTTGGACCAAGGCTGTAATGAGGCCTGGAGCCAAGTGGTCCTGGCGGAACCCAAACTGAGCATCGGTGAGCAGGTTATTGGTGAGTAAGTGCCACTTGATAGCACTGTTGACGACACCTTCCTTCACTTTGTGGGCGTATTTACTGAGGCATACGAAAGCCTGGGCCTTATGCTAAACATCAGTAAGATAAAGGTCCTCCACCAACCTGTCCTCGCCGCACAGCACTGCCCCCCAGTCATCGAGATCCTTGGCGCGGCGCTCGACAACGTGGACCATTTCCCATACCTCGGGAGCCTCTTATCAACAAAAGCAGACATTGATGAGGAGATGCAACACCGCCTCCAGTGCGCCAGTGCAGCCTTCGGCTGCCTGAGGGAAAGAGTGTTCGTAGACCAGCCCTCTACCTTTACCACCAAGCTCATGGTCTACAGGGCTGTAGTAATACCTGTCCTCGCTGTATGGCTCAGAGACATGGACCTTGTACAGTAGACACCTCAAGTCGTTGGAGATTTATCACCATCGATGTCTCTGCAAGATCCTACAAATCCCCTGGGAGGACAGGCGCACCAACATCAGCGTCCCCATCCAGGCTAAAATCCCCAGCATTGAAGCACTGACCACACTTGATCAGCTCTGCTGGGCAGGCCACATAGTTCGCATGCCAGACACGAGACTCCCAAAGCAAGTGCTCTTTGCAGAGCTCCTTCACGGCAAATGAGCCATGGGCAGCGGAAACGTTACAAGCACATCCTCAAAGCCTCCCTGATAAAGTGCGACATCCCCACTGACACCTGGGAGTCCCTGGCCAAAGACCGCCCTAAGTGGAGAAAGTGTATCCAGGAGGGCGCTGAGCACCTCGAGTCTCGTCGCCGAGAGCATGCAGAAATCAAGCGCAGGCATCGGAAAGAGCGAGCAGCAAACCAGTCCCACCCACCCCTTCCCTCAACGACTATCTGTCCCACCTGTGACAGAGTCTGTGGCTCTCGTATTGGACTGTTCAGCCACCAAAGAACTCACTTCAGGAGTGGAAGCAAGTCTTCCTCGATTCTGAGGGACTGCCTATGATGATACTTTGCTGATGATTGAGAGTAGTCTGATGGAGTGATAATTGGCCGGATTGGATTTGTCCTGCTTTTTGTGGACAGGACATACCTGGGCAGTTTTCCACATTGTCAAGTAGATGCCAGTATTGTAGCTGTACTGGAACAGCTTGGCTAGAGGTGCAGCTAGTTCTGGAGCACGAGTCTTCAGCACAACAGCCGGGATGTTGTCGGGGCCCATAGCCTTTGCTGTATCCAGTGCACTCAGCTGTTTCTTGATATCACGTGAAGTGTATCGAATTGGCTGAAGACTAGCTTCTGTGATGGTGGGAACCTCAGGAGGAGGCCGATATGGATCATCCACTCGGCATTTCTGACTGAAGGTGGCTGCAAGCGCTTCAGCCTTGTCTTTTGCACTCACGTACTGGCTCTGCCATCATTGAGGATGGAGATATTCATGGAGCCTCCTTTTCCCGTTAGTTGTTTAATTGTCCACCACCATTCATGACTGGATGTGGCAGGACTTCAGAGCTTTGATCTGATCCGTTGGTTGTGGGATCGCTTAGCTCTATCTATAGCATGCTGCTTTCGCTGTTTGACATGCATGTGTGTTGCAGCTTCCCCAGGCTGGTACCTCAGTTTTAGGTATACCTTGTGCTGCTCCTCGCATATTCTTCTGCACTCTTCATTGAAGCACGCTTGGTCCCCTGGCTTGATGGTAAAGGTAGAGTGAGGAATATGAAGTTATAGATTGTGGTGGAATACAATTCTGCTGCTGCTGATGGCCCTCATGGGTGCCCAGTTTTGAGCTGCTAGATCTGTTCTGAATCTATCCCATTTAGCATGGTGGTAGTACCACACAACACGATGGAGGGTGTCCTCAGTGTGGATGGGATGTCGTCTCCACAATGACTGCGGCAGTGACTGCTATCAATACTGTCATGGACAGATGCATCTGCGACAGGTAAATTGGTGTTGGTTCTCTCATCACCTGCCACAGGCCCAATCTGGCTGGATTATTAGTCCAACAACATAAGTACTGTCAGAGGAACAGTACTGAGGGAGCCCCGCATTGTCAGAAAGGCAGTACTGAGAGAGCGCTGCACTGTCAGCGGGGCAGTACTGAGGGAATGTTGTACTGTCGGAGGGGCTGTACTGAGGGAATGCTGCACTGTCGGAGGGGCATTACTGAGGGAATGCTGCACTTTCGGAGGGACAGTACTGAGGGAATGCTGCACTGTCGGAGGGGCAGTACTGAGGGAGTGCTGTACTGTCGGAGGGGCTGTACTGAGGGAATGCTGCACTGTCGGAGGGGCAGTACTGAGGGAGTGCTGCACTGTCGGAGGGGCTGTACTGAGGGAATGCTGCACTGTCGGAGGGGCAGTACTGAGGGAATGCTGCACTGTCGGAGGGGCAGTACTGAGGGAGTGCTGTACTGTCGGAGGGGCTGTACTGAGGGAATGCTGCACTGTTGGAGGGGTTGTACTGAGAGAGCACTGCACTGTCAGCGGGGCAGTACTGAGGGAATGCTGTACTGTCGGAGGGGCTGTACTGAGGGAATGCTGCACTGTCGGAGGGGCAGTACTGAGGGAGTGCTGCACTGTCGGAGGGGCATTACTGAGGGAATGCTGTACTGTCGGAGGGGCTGTACTGAGGGAATGTTGCACTGTCGGAGGGGCAGTACTGAGGGAGTGATGCACTGTCGGAGGGGATATTAAACTGAGTCCCCATCTGTCCTCTCAGGTGGATGTAAAATATCCCATAACTATTATTCGAAGAAGAGTAGGGAAGTTCTCCTGGTGTCCTAGCCAATATTTATCCCTCAACCAACATTAGTTAAAAACAGATTATCTGGTCATTATCTAATTGCTGTTTGTGGGATCTTGCCATGTGCAAATTAGAAGGTGCGTTTCCTACATTACACATTTGCATTTTTTAAAGTTGTAAAGCACTTTGGGCCGACCTGAGGTGGTGAAAGGTGCTGTAGAAATTCGTGTTTCTTTCTTTACTATACGATTGACAGCTTGAGCAGCAGCCTGTGATCAGGAGCCCACTGTTTCCTGGGCAGGCAATCTGCTGTCTCCACAGGATTTAACGCAATTTAAGACAGTTAGCCAAGCATGTGTCACAGCTACCGCCTGTCCTATTATCTTTCACTGTAATGATGTTCTAGTGTAGATAGTCGGTGGAAGAATTTGTCATTTGGTTGAAGGTGGGGAATAAGGTGAAACTAACCGATGAGAACACTATACTCATTGGAGTTCAGAAGAATGAGAGGTGATCTTATCGAAACATATAAGGTAATGAGTGGGCTCGATAAGGTGGATGCAGAGAGGATATTTCCACTCATCGGGGAAACTAAAACTAGAGGGCATAGTTTCAGAATAAGGGCCGCCCATTTAAAACTGAGATGAGGAGGAATTTCTTCTCTCAGAGAGTTGTAAATCTGTGAAATTCTCTGCCCCAGAGAGCTGTGGAGACTGCGTCATTGAGTATATTTAAGGTGGAAATAGACAGATTTTTGAGCGATAAGGGAATATAGGGTTATGGGGAGCGGGCAGAGAAGTGGAGCTGAATCCATGATCAGATCAGCCATGATCTTATTAAATGGCGGAGCAGGCTCGAGGGGCCAAATGGCCTACTCCTGCTCCTATTTCTTATGTTCTTATAACACCTCACCGTCAATGAGAGGTCCTCCAGTTGTTGACCCTCTAATTACTCCCTGCCTCTAAAGCAACTGAGGCCTTCTCCCCAGGAATACCCATGTCCAGTCCCTTCTGGATGGCGAAGTGGAACTGGGAACAGCAAGCTCTGATGATGCCGGGTACTCGGTCTCTGGAACATATTGCAAAGGCCATCTTGACCTATCGTGTGCCCCATTATGCAGTGGTCCTCTCAGTGACCAGGCTGCTGGAGGCGTGTACTTCACTGGGGTTCTCGCCAACTGCTGTTCGTGTAACTCTTAGAGGAGTCATTATCCTCAGCACTAAGGGGCACACTTAACAACAATAATGTGTATTTATATAGAGCCTTTACGCAGCTGCTTCACAGGAGTGATACCAAACAGATTTTGATACTGAGATATTAGGACAGGCGATCAAACGCTTGGTCAAAAAGGTAGGTTTTATGGAGCATAGCGAGGTATAAAGGTGTAGGGAGGAAGTATCAGATCTTAGGGTCTAGGCAGCTGAAGGCATGGCCGCCAATGGTGGAGCGATGAAAATCGTAGATGCGCAAGAGGCCAGAATTGGAGGAGCGCCCAGGTCTTGGATCATTGTAGGTTTGGAGGAGATTACAGAGAAAGGGAGGAGGCGAGGCCTGGGAGGGATTTGAAGACAAGGATGAAAAAGGGAGGCCAGGAGAGCTCCGTCACTAACAGGCCATCTGGTCACAGTGATCATCCTTGGAGAGCTCCAGAAGGGCAGAATTCCTCAAGATGGAGGCATCATTTGCAACATCCAGTAAATCTGGGCATGAAGGATTCTTTGCGTCTGGTCCCACACAATCTGCACATTCAGCGAGTAGTAGCCCCAATCTGTTGAGCAAGTTGAGGGTTTAATTATAGGAGCTTGAAGTGCTACATGGGTGCTAACTGTAGCACTTTGTGTGTGTGTGTGTGTGGGGTGTGGGGGGGGGGGGGGGGGGTGCAGAAATGGATATGACTGGATGGCCCAATCCCACTGCTTTCATATCAAACTGAGTGAATCCCAGCTTCCCAATAAGTATGTCCCATCCCTGATGGATACATGCCTGGGGTTTCCCGCGGTGATATTACACAGATCTCATATTAAGTGTGATGGATCCCTGATGGATAAATGCCCAGGGTTCCCAAGGGTGATATTACACAGACCTCTCGCTGTCTGAAATGAGCATTTTCACAGCCACAAGCTGAGCTGTCTGGGCAGGTGACTGTGATTGCGCAGTAGCTGGATTATAGAAACAGGAGGAGGCCATTCAGCTCCTCGAGCCTACTCTGCCATTCAATTAGATCATGGTCATTTACCCACGTTAGCACCATATCCCTCCATACCCTTACCCAACAAAAAGTTACCGATCTCAGTCTTGAAATGTTCGATTGACCCCCAGAATCCACAGTCTTTTAGGAGAGAGTTCCAGATTTCCACTGCCCTTTGTGTTTCCTGACATCACTTCTGAACAGCCTACCTCTAATTTTAAGGTTATGCTCCCTTGTTCTGGAGCCCCTCACCAGAGGAAATATTTCTCTCTATCGATCCTATCAAACCCTTTAATCATTATAAACACCTCAATTAGCTCACCCTTTGATCTTCCAAACTCAAGGGAACCTACCTGTGCAACCTACCCTCAAAATGTAACCCTTTCAGCCCCGGTACCATTCTGGTGAATCTACGCTGCTCCCTCCGAGGCCAATATATCCTTCCTGAGGGGCGGGGCCCAGAACTGAACCCAGTTCTCCAGATGGGGTCTAACACGAGCTCTGTACAGCTGGAACATCACTTCCTCCCTTTGTATTCCAGCTCCCTTGTCACATTCGGCCAGTAAAGGTACATCCCCTATATCCCTACTCTCTGCCGCCTACCTCCCAACCAATGATCAACCCATGTCCCAAGATTGTCTACAATTACGTACACTCTCAGTTTTGCCAATAAACTCTTCTGTGGAACCTTATCCAATGCCTTCTGGAAGTCCATATAGACAACATCCATGTTGGTGACCTCCTCAAAACATTCCCCGAGAGTAGTCGGACGTGGCCTGCCCGTCAAGTACCGCAGCTGATACTTGTCCAAATGCTCGGCCATTTTAACTTGCGGGCGGGAATGCGGCACAGAGAGTGGTGAGCCCATCCGGGAGCAGTGTCAGGGAGCAGGAGGCCACCATAGGCCCCAGGGGTACAGTACAAGGTGAATGCTCTGGGAGGGCAATCCTGGTTGGGGGAAGGACGATGAAGCCAGGGGCAGGAGAGGGCCCTGCTTTCCTTGTGGGACCTAGAAGAACACTCTTGCCCCTCCTGGCCTGCGAGGAGACTAAAAGTTTTTTTTAACAGCCTACCTGGCTTGTGTTGCCGGCAGGTTAATCCTGGGGGAGAAGCCATCACTGCTGCTCCTGCCCAGGCCTCACAGTAGAATAGCAGATCGTGGCCCAAAGGCGTTATCAGAGGTCAACTTGTATATTTAAAGAGTCCATGCTGGCTCGGGGCGAGTGTTTATACCCCTGGAATCTACAATTGGAGGCGGCCAGATCTGGGCAGAGCAGGAATGGGTAGACCCCTCGTCCCTGATTTCTGCCAAGCAGAGGGAGTTAAAATCCTGTGCCTCTGCCTATCGATTCCAGTAACTTCCCACATATGACCTTACACCGACAGCCCTGTTCCATTCTCCCTCTACTCCAAAGGAATGGAGCGACATTTGCAATTTTCCAATCCAATGATGCAATAGCTGAAACAAAAGTTTTTGCAAATGATGACCAATGCACCCTGGGGTGGAAACCATCAGGTCCTGGAGATTTATTTGTCTTAAGTCCCATTATTTTGTCCAATACCATTCTCTTTAATTTACATCACATCCATCAAGTTCCGCCCCTTGACGTATTGTTAGGCTCCCGGATACCACTGGAAATTTATCCTCTTCCTCCACGGTAAAAACGGATTGAACAAGTCCATTGTCTCACCTGTACTTGCCTTTAATATGCCCACATTCTCACTTACGACTCTGGAAATTCAATGGCATGCCTTCTCCTGCCTGAGCTTCACTGAGCAGCAATGTCTGAGATGCCTCTGTTTCACCAAGGAGGCTGTCACTCAGACACATCTCCAGCCTTGCACCCGAGGCATGGACAGCACTGCCTGTGGCCGTCAAGGTCTCCGTCGCCCTCAACTTCAATGCCACGGACTCCTTCCAGGCTGCAGCAGGTGACATTATAGACTTACCGGGGGGGGATTTTAACTCCCACAATGGGCGGGAAGGGGTTAAAAATTCAAAAATGGGAAACTCAACACCAACCAGCCTCCACTTTGGTTTTAACGCAGGCAGGTTACAGGGGTGGGGGGGGGGGGGGGCGACTAACCTGCTCTCCACAGGGGGGGTCATAAGAACATAAGAATTAGGAACAGGAGTAGGCCATCTAGCCCCTCGAGCCTGCTCCGCCATTCAACAAGATCATGGCTGATCCGGCCGTGGACTCAGCTCCACTTACCGCCCGCTCCCCATAACCCTTAATTCCCTTATTGGTTAAAAATTCCCTTATTGGTTAAAATCAGAAATGTAAACATCGTAATGAGGCTGCATGCAGTATTACCGCAAAGCTGTCTGGCGGTCCAGCGTAGGCTGCTTGCCAGCTTCTCAATCAGAGAGTTTGGGCATCCGTAAAACATTGAAGGGACCGGGCACCCCCAATAATTAAGGGGAACATTGGCTGCGTGACTCAGATTTTAGGACAGCTTTAGATTTAACATCTGTGGCCGGGTTTCCCAGGGCTCAGGAAACACGGCAGCTGGGGGCGGGTCCAGATCCAGGAGGTGAGTGCCTTTCCCGCACTGCCAGTGGGCCAGCAGCAGCATGGGTGTTCAACCCTGGCCATCAATCTAAGCTGCTTCCCCCTCCCGCATCCCATCCACCCCACCCCCGATCGTACCCCTCCCAATCTACACCCTCCCACCCCGATCGTACCCCTCCCAATCTACACCCCCCACTCCCAATCATACCCCTCCAAATCTACACCCTCCCACCCCAATCGTACCCCTCCCAATCTACACCCTCCCACCCCAATCGTACCCCTCCCAATCTACACCCCCCCACCCCGATCATACCCCTCCCAATCTACACGCCCCCACTCCCAATCATGCCCCTCCCAATCTACACCCTCCCACCCCGATCGTACCCCTCCCAATCTACACCCCCCCCACTCCCAATCATACCCCTCCAAATCTACACCCTCCCACCCCGATCGTACCCCTCCCTAGCTACACCCCCCCACACCCAATCATGCCCCTCCCAATCGACACCCTCCCACCCCAATCATGCCCCTCCCAATCTACACCCCCCCACCCCGATCGTACCCCTCCCAATCTACACCCCCCCACCCCGATCGTACCCCTCCCAATCTACACCCCCCCACCCCGATCGTACCCCTCCCAATCTACACCCCCCCACCCCGATCGTACCCCTCCCAATCTACACCCTCCCACCCCGATCGTACCCCTCCCAATCTACACCCCCCACTCCCAATCATACCCCTCCAAATCTATACCCTCCCACCCCGATCATACCCCTCCCAATCTACAACCCCCCCACGCCGACCGTACCCTTCCCTATCTATAACACCCCACCCTGATCATACCCCTCCCTATCTACACCCCCCCACACCCAATCATACCCATCCCAATCTACACCCTCCCACCCCAATCATACCCCTCCCAATCTACACCCTGCCACCCCCAATCGTACCCTCCCTATCTACACCCCCCACCCCGATCGTACACCTCCCTATCTACACACCCCCACCCCGATCGTACACCTCCCTATCTACACACCCCCACCCCGATCGTACACCTCCCTATCTACACCCTCCCACCCCGATCGTACTCCTCCCAATCTATACACCCACCCCATCCCCGATCATACCCCTCCCAATCTACACCTCCCCCCACCCCCAATCGTACCCCTCCCAATCTACACACCCACCCCACCCCCAATCGTACCCTCCCTATCTACACCCCCACCCCGATCGTACACCTCCCTATCTACACCCTCCCACCCCGATCGTACTCCTCCCAATCTATACACCCACCCCATCCCCGATCATACCCCTCCCAATCTACACCTCCCCCCACCCCCAATCGTACCCCTCCCAATCTACACACCCACCCCACCCCCAATCGTACCCTCCCTATCTACACCCCCACCCCGATCGTACACCTCCCAATCTACACACCCCCACCCCGATCGTACACCTCCCTATCTACACACCCCCACCCCGATCGTACACCTCCCTATCTACACACCCCCACCCCGATCGTACACCTCCCTATCTACACCCTCCCACCCCGATCGTACACCTCCCTATCTACACCCCCCCACCCCGATCATACCCCTCCCTATCTACACCCTCCCACTCCCAATCATACCCCTCCCAATCTACAGCCCCCCCCATGCCGATCATACCCCTCCCTATCTACACCCCCCCACTCCCAATCATACCCCTCCCAATCTACACCCACCCACCCCGATCATACCCCTCCCAATCTACACCCCCCCACCACCGATCGTACCCCTCCCAATCTACACGCCCACCCCACCCCCGATTGTACCCCTCTCAATCTACACCCCACCCCCCGATCATACCCCTCCCAATCTACACCCCACCACCCCGATCATACTCCTCCCTATCTACACAGCCCACCCCCGATCGTACCCCTCCCAATCTACACCCCACC